>NC_057799.1:531999913-532049497 GCF_018294505.1 Triticum aestivum
CGCCGTGCACCGCGCGAGCCCGCGGTGCTCCGCCGCCGTTCGGCACCGCCGCCGCCGCGCCCACGTCGCCCCTCCGGCCGCCGCCCTCCCCCTCGCCGGTCCTCTCCTCCGGCCACCGGCAGGCTCGAGGCCGCCTGCCCCGGCCAGATCCGATCGGGCCGCCAGCCTACGGTTGACGTTTTTGAACCCTAAAAAACTTCTAAGTCCTTCAGATTTCTCAGCAACTGCCCATGTTCATAATGTCATAACTCTTTGCATGTAACTCCGTTTCGCGCGTGCAATATGTCAAATTGTTCGTCTCGTGATGCTCTTCATTTTGTTCAATTGCACCTTGTTCATTAGAGGTCATCTTGATGCCCAAATCTATGTTGCAAGAGGGCTAGTTGCTGTTATCTTCTGGTTCTTATCAGAACTTGGAGATTTGTCATTTTTGTATCATTTAATCTGTGCATCTTTTGGGCATGAGCCCTACATGTGTTTTGTTGTAAACTTCTAAGTGCTATCATGCTGTTAATCACAGATTCGTGTCATTCTTGTTTTGCTTGCCATTTGCAAACCGTACATCCGTTTCCAGTGATATTTATATCGATTTCGACCGAAATCATCTCATCTTTCCAGTGGCATGCTTGGTTTGCCAAGTTACTGCCTTTTTCATCATTTTCCTTCCGGAGCACGCATATGCATTGCATATCATATCTCGCATATCATACATGTTTTGCATCATGTTGCTCGTGCATTTCTCGTGATTGATTGTGGTTCCGTTGCTTGTGTTCTTGTCTTGGGTAGAGCCGGGAGACGAGTTCGTGAACGAGGAACCTGTCGAGTACGCTTACGAGGATCAAGCTTTCGACAACTCTGAGAACCTTGCAGGCAAGATGACCACCCCTCGAAATCACTTCTATCTTTGCTTTGCTAGTTGTTCGCTCTATTGCCATGCTGCGCTACCTGTCACTTGCTATATCATGCCTCCCATATTGCCATGTCAGCCTCTAACCATCCTTTCCTAGCAAACTGTTGTTTGGCTAAGTTACCGCTTTTGCTCAGCCCTTCTTATAGCGTTGCTAGTTGCAGGTGAAGTTGAAGTTGGTTCCTTGTTGGAACATGGATATGTTGGGATATCACAATATCTCTTATTTAATTAATGCATCTATATATATCTGGTAAAGGGTGGAAGGCTCGGCCTTATGCCTGGTGTTTTGTTCCACTCTTGCCGCCCTAGTTTCCGCCATACCGGTATTATGTTCCTTGAGTTTGCGTTCCTTACGCGGTTGGGTGATTTATGGGACCCCCTTGACAGTTCGCCTTGAATAAAACTCCTCCAGCAAGGCCCAACCTTGGTTTTACTATTTGCCACCTAAGCCTTTTCCCCCGGGTTTTCGCGAGCCCGAGGGTCATCTTTATTTTAACCCCCCCGGGCCAGTGTTCCTTCGAGTGTTGGTCCGAACCGAGCAGCCTGCGGGGCCACCACGGGGAAACTCGAGGACTGGTTTTACTCGTAGCTTGACTTATCCGGTGTGCCCTGAGAACGAGATATGTGCAGCTCCTATCGGGATTTGTCGGCACATCGGGCGGCTTTGCTGGTCTTGTTTTACCATTGTCGAAATGTCTTGTAAACCGGGATTCCGAGACTGATCGGGTCTTTCCGGGAGAAGGTTTATCCTTCATTGACCGTGAGAGCTTATGATGGGCTAAGTTGGGACACCCCTGCAGGGTTTTATCTTTCGAAAGCCGTGCCCGCGGTTATGAGGCAGATGGGAATTTGTTAATGTCCGGTTGTAGAGAACTTGTCACTTGACCCAGTTAAAATACATCAACTGTGTGTGTAGCCGTGATGGTCTCTTCTCGGCGGAGTCCGGGAAGTGAACACGGTTTGAGTTATGTATGATGTAAGTAGGAGTTCAGGATCACTTCTGGTCATTGCTAGTTGACGACCGTCCCGTTGCTTCTCTTCTCGCTCTCTTTTGCGTATATTAGCCACCATATATGCTTATTGCCGCTGCAGCTCCACCTCATTACACCATCCTTTCCTACAAGCTTAAATAGTCTAGATCTCGCGGGTGTGAGATTGCTGAGTCCTCGTGACTCACAGATTCTACCAAAACAGTTGCAGGTGCCGACGATGCCAGTGCAGATGATGGGGTCGATCTCAAGTGGGATTTCGACGAGGAACGTGGTCGTTACTATGTGTCTTTTCCTGATGATCAGTAGTGGAGCCTAGTTGGGACGATCGGGGATCTAGCATTTGGGGTTATCTTATTTTCATCTGGATTTTGATCGTAGTCGGTCTATATGTATGTATTTTGGATGATGTATGATTTATATTTATGAATTGTGTGAAGTGGCGATTGTAAGCCAACTCTTTATCCCATTCTTGTTCATTACATGGGATTGTGTGAAGATGACCCTTCTTGTGACAAAACCACTATGCGGTTATGCCTCTAAGTCGTGCCTTGACACGTGGGAGATATAGCCGCATCATGGGCGTTACACCCGGATGAGATCCCGGACGTCACGAGTAGTTCTGGAATGGTCCGGAGGTGAAGATTTTTATATGGGAAGTCGTCATACGGTCACCGGAAGTATTCGGGGGTTTGCCGGTATATTACCGGGACCACCGAAGGGGTTCCGGGGGTCCACCGGAGGGTCCACCTCCCTCGGAGGGCCCTATGGGCTGTATGTGGAAGGGAACCAGCCCCTAAGTGTGCTGGGTGCCATCCCCCCCCTAGGGACCATGCGCCTAGGGTTGGGGGGAAACCCTAAAGGGGGCGCCCCTTGGCTTGGGGGGCAAGCCCCTCCCCTTGGCCTCCGCCCCCCTCTAGATCTCATCTAGAGGGGTCGGCCCCCTTCCCCCTTCACCCTATAAATAGGTGGGAGGAGGGAGGGCAGCAGTACGTCATCCAAGGCGCAGCCCTCCCCCTCTCCAACACCCCCTCCTCCTCCGTTGAGCTTGGCGAAGCCCTGCTAGAGAACTACAAGCTCCACCACCACGCCGTCGTGCTGCCGGAGCTCTCCCTCAACTTCCCCTCTCCCCTTGCTGGATCAAGAAGGAGGAGACGTCCCCGGGCTGTACGTGTGTTGAACACGGAGGTGCCGTCCGTTCGGCGTTAGATCGGATCTTCCGCGATTTGAATCGCCGCGAGTACGACTCCCTCATCCGCGTTCTAGTAACGCTTCCTCGTCACGATCTTCAAGGATATGAAGATGCACTCCCCTCTCTCTCAGTGCCAGTCTCTGCATAGATTGATCTTTGTGATGCATAGAAAAAAATTAATTTCTGCAACGATCCCCAACAGTGGTATCAGAGCTAGGTCTATGCGTAGTTTCTATGCACGAGTAGAACACAAGTTGTTGTGGTCGTCGATTTTGTCAATTTACTTGCCGTTACTAGTCCTATCTTGATTTGGCGGCATCATGGGATGAAGCGGCCCGGACCGACCTTACACGTATGCTTACGTGAGACAGGTTCCACCGACTGACATGCACTAGTTGCATAAGGTGGCTAGCGGGTGTCTGTCTCTCCCACTTTAGTCGGATCGGATTCGATGAAAAGGGTCCTTATGAAGGGTAAATAGAAATTGGCATATCATGTTGTGGTTTTGGCGTAGGTAAGAAACGTTCTTGCTAGAAACCTATAGCAGCCACGTAAAAACTTGCAATAACAATTAGAGGATGTCTACCTTGTTCTTGCAGCATATGCCGTGTGATGTGATATGGCCAAAAGGATGTGATGAATGATATATGTGATGTATGAGATTGATCATGTTCTTGTAATAGGAATCACGACTTGCATGTCGATGAGTATGACAACTGGCAGGAGCCATAGGAGTTGTCTTAATTTATTGTATGACCTGCGTGTCACTGAAAATGCCATGTAATTACTTTTCTTTATTGCTAACCGTTAGCCATAGTAGTAGAAGTAACAGTTGGCGAGACAACTTCATGAAGACACGATGATGGAGATCATGGTGTCATGCCGGTGACAATGATGATCATGGAGCCCCGAAGATTGAGATCAAAAGGAGCAAAATGATAGTGGCCATATCATGTCACTATTTGATTGCATGTGATGTTTATCATGTTTTTACATCTTATTTTCTTAGAAGGATGGTAGCTTAAATAAGATGATCCCTCGCAATAATTTCAAGAAAGTGTTCCCCCTAACTGTGCACCGTTGCGAAGGTTCGTTGTTTGGAAGCACCACGTGATGATCGGGTGTGATAGATTCTAACGTTCGAATACAACGGGTGTAAGCCAGATTTACACATGCAAAAACACTTAGGTTGACTTGACGAGCCTAGCATGTACATACATGGCCTCGGAACACGAGAGACCGAAAGGTCGAACAAGAGTCGTATGGTAGATACGATCAACATGAAGGTGTTCACCGATGATGACTAGTCCGTCTCACGTGATGATCGGACACGACCTAGTTGACTCGGATCATGTATCACTTAGATGACTAGGGGGATGTCCATCTGAGTGGGAGTTCATTAAATAATTTGATTAAATGAACTTAATTATCATGAACATAGTCTAAAAATCTTTGCAATATGTCTTGTAGATCAAATGGCCCACGCTAATGTTGCCCTCAACTTCAACGCGTTCCTAGAGAGAAAACCAAGCAAAAAGACGATGGTAGCAACTATACGGACTGGGTCCGTAACTTGAGGATCATCCTCATAGCTGCCAAGAAAGCATATGTCCTTGATGCACCGCTAGGTGAAGCACCTGTTTTCCCAGCAACTCAAGACGTTATGAATGCCTGGCAGACGCATAGTGATGACTACTCCCTGGTTCTTTACAACTTAGAATCAGGGCTCCAAAAGCGTTTTGAGCAGCACGGAGCATATGAGATGTTCCAAGAGCTGAAAATGGTTTTCCAAGCTCATGCCCGAGTCGAGAGATATGAAGTCTCCGACAAGTTCTACAGTTGTAAGATGGAGGAGAATAGTTCTGTCAGCGAGCACATACTCAAAATGTCTGGGTTGCACAACCGCTTGTCTCAGCTGGGAGTTAACCTCCCGGATGACGCGGTCATTGACAGAATCCTCCAATCGCTTCCACCAAGCTACAAGAGCTTTGTGATGAATTTCAATATGGAGGGGATGGAGAAAACCATTCCTGAGGTATATTCAATGCCGAAATCAGCGGAGGTGGAGATCAAAAAGGAACATCAAGTGTTGATGGTCAATAAAACCACTAGTTTGAAGAAAGGCAAGGGTAAGAAGAACTTCAAGAAGGACGGCAAGGGAGTTGCCGCGCCCGGTAAGCCAGTTGCCGGGAAGAAGCCAAAGCATGGACCCAAACCTGAGACTGAGTGCTTTTATTGCAAGGGAAACGGTTAATGGAAGCGGAACTGCCCCAAGTACTTAGCGGATAAGAAGGCCGGCAATACCAAAGGTATATATGATATACATGTTATTGATGTGTACCTTACCAGCACTCGTAGTAGCTCCTGGGTATTTGATACTAGTGTGGTTGCTCATATTTGTAACTCAAAACAGGAGCTGCGGAATAAACGGAGACTGGCGAAGGACGAGGTGACGATGCGCGTCAAGAATGGTTCCAAGGTCGATGTGATTGCCGTTGGCACGCTACCTCTACATTTACCTATGGGATTAGTTTTAAACCTCAATAATTGTTATTTAGTGCCAGCTTTGAGCATGAACATTGTATCTGGATCTCGCTTAATGCGAGATGGCTACTCATTTAAATCTGAGAATAATGGTTGTTCTATTTATATGAGAGATATGTTTTATGGTCATGCCCCGCTGGTCAATGGTTTATTCTTATTGAATCTCGAACGTGATGTTACACATATTCATAGTGTGAATGCCAAAAGATGTAAGGTTGATAATGATAGTCCCACATACCTGTGGCACTGCCGCCTTGGTCACATTGGTGTCAAACGCATGAAGAAACTCCATGCAGATGGACTTTTGGAGTCTCTTGATTATGAATCATTTGACACGTGCGAACCATGACTCATGGGCAAAATGACCAAGACTCCGTTCTCCGGAACAATGGAGCGAGCAACCAACTTATTGGAAATCATACATACTGATGTGTGCGGTCCAATGAGCGTTGAGGCTCGCGGTGGTTATCGTTATGTTCTCACCCTCACTGATGACTGAAGTAGATATGGGTATGTCTACTTAATAAAACACAAGTCTGAGAACTTTGAAAAGTTCAAAGAATTTCAGAGTGGGGTTGAGAATCAACGTGACAGGAAAATAAAGTTCTTACGATCAGATCGTGGAGGGGAATATTTGAGTCACGAAATTGGCACACACTTAAGGAAATGTGGAATTCTTTCACAACTCACGCCACCTGGAACACCTCAGCATAATGGTGTGTCCGAACATCGTAATCGCACTCTATTAGATATGGTGCGATCTATGATGTCTCTTACCAATCTACCGCTATCATTTTAGGGTTATGCTTTAGAGACTGCCGCATTCACTTTAAATAGGGCTCCGTCGAAATCCGTTGAGACGACACCGTATGAATTATGGTTTGGGAAGAAACCTAAGCTGTCGTTTATGAAAGTTTGGGGATGCGATGCTTATGTCAAGAAACTTCAACCTGAAAAGCTTGAACCCAAGTCGGAAAAATGCGTCTTCATAGGATACCCTAAGGAAACTATTGGTTATACCTTCTACCTCAGATTCGCAGGCAAGATCTTTGTTGCCAAGAATGGATCCTTTCTAGAGAAAGAGTTTCTCTCGAAAGAAGTAAGTGGGAGGAAAGTAGAACTTGATGAAGTACTGCCTCTTCAATTGGAAAGGAGCGCAGCTCAAGAAAATGTTTCTGTGGTGCCTGCACCGACTAGAGAGGAAGTTAATGATGATGATCAAGGAACTTCGGATCAAGTTACTACTGAACTTCGTAGGTCCACAAGGACACGTTCCACACCAGAATGGTATGGCAACCCTGTCCTAGAAATAATGTTGTTAGACAACGGTGAACCTTCAAACTATGAAGAAGAGTTTGTGGGCCCAGATTCCAACAAATGGCTTGAAGCCATGAAATCCGAGATAGGATCCATGTATGAAAACAAAGTATGGACTTTGACAGACTTGCCCGATGATCGGCATGCCATAGAAATAAATGGATCTTTAAGAAGAAGACGGACGCGGATGGCAATGTGACCATCTATAAAGCTCGGCTTGTCGCTAAGGGTTATCAACAAGTTCAAGGGGTTGACTATGATGAGACCTTCTCACCCGTAACGAAGCTGAAGTCCGTCCAAATCATGTTAGCAATTGCCGCATTCTATGATTATGAGATATGGCAAATGGACGTCAAAACAGCATTCCTTAATGGTTTCCTTAAGGAAGAATTGTATATGATGCAGCCGGAAGGTTTTGTCGATCCTAAGAATGCTGACAAGGTATGCAAGCTCCAACGCTCAATCTATGGGCTGGTGCAAGCATCTTGGAGTTGGAGCATTCGCTTTGATGAGATGATCAAAGCGTTTGGGTTTACGCGGATTTATGGAGAAGCCTGTGTTTACATGAAAGTTAGCATTTCTCATATTATATGTGGATGACATACTATTGATGGGAAATGATATAGAATTCTTGGAAAGCATAAAGGCATACTCGAATAAGTGTTTTTCAATGAAGGACCTTGGAGAAGCTGCTTACATATTAGGCATCAAGATCAATAGAGATAGATCGAGACACCTCATTGGTCTTTCACAAAGCACATACCTTGACAAGATATTGAAGAAGTTCAATATGGATCAGTCCAAGAAGGGGTTCTTTCCTGTATTGCAAGGTGTGAGATTAAGCACGGCTCAATGCCAGACCACGGCAGAAGATAGAGAAAAGATGAGTGTCATCCCCTATACCTCGGCCATAGGGTCTATTATGTATGCCATGCTGTGTACCAGACCTGATGTGAACCTTGCCGTAAGTTTGGTAGGAAGGTACCAAAGTAACCCCGGCATGGAACACTGGACAGCGGTCAAGAATATCCTGAAGTACCTGAAAAGGACTAAGTATATGTTTCTCGTTTAAGGAGGTGACGAAGAGCTCGTCATAAAGGGTTACGTCGATGCTAGCTTTGACACAGATCTGGATGACTCCAAGTCACAAACCGGATACATGTATATTTTGAATGGTGGGGCAGTCAGCTGGTGCAGTTGCAAGCAAAGCGTCGTGGCGGGATCTACATGTGAACCGGAGTACATGGCAGCCTCGGAGGCAGCACATGAAGCAATCTGGATGAAGGAGTTCATTACCGACCTAGGAGTTATTCCCAATGCGTCGGGCCCGATGACTCTCTTCTGTGACAACACTGGAGCTATTGCCCTGGCCAAGGAGCCCAGGTTTCACAAGAAGACCAGACATATCAAGCATCGTTTCAACTCCATTCGTGAAAATCTTCAAGATGGAGACATAGATATTTGTAAAGTGCATACGGACCTGAATGTCGCAGATCCATTGACTAAACCTCTTCCACGAGCAAAACAAGATCAACACCAGAACTCTATGGGTGTTCGATTCATCACAATGTAACTAGATTATTGACTCTAGTGCAAGTGGGAGACTGTTGGAAATATGACCTAGAGGCAATAATAAAATGGTTATCATTATATTTCCTTGTTCATGGTAATTGTCTATTGTTCATGCTATAATTGTGTTATCCGGAAATCGTAATACATGTTTGAATACATAGACCACAACATGCCCCTAGCGAGCCTCTAGTTGACTAGCTCATTGGTCAATAGATGGTTACGGTTTCCTGACCATGGACATTGGATGTCGTTGATAACGGGATCACATCATTAGGACAATGATGTGATGGACAAGACCCAATCCTAAGCATAGCACAAGATCGTGTAGTTCATCTGCTAAAGCTTTTCTAATGTCAAGTATCATTTCCTTAGACCATGAGATTGTGAAACTCCCGGATACCGTAGGAATGCTTTGGGTGTGCCAAATGTCACAACGTAACTGGGTGGCTATAAAGGCACACTACGGGTATCTCCGAAAGTGTCTGTTGGGTTGGCACGAATCGAGACTGGGATTTGTCACTCCGTGTGACGGAAAGGTATCTCTGGGCCCACTCGGTAAGACATCATCATAATGAGCTCAATGTGACCAAGGAGTTGATCACGGGATGATGTGTTACGGAACGAGTAAAGAGACTTGCCGGTAACGAGATTGAACAAGGTATAGGGATACTGACGATCGAATCTTGGGCAAGTATCATACCGGTAGACAAAGGGAATTGTGTATGGGATTGATTGAATCCCCGACATCGTGGTTCATCCGATGAGATCATCGTGGAACATGTGGGAGCCAACATGGGTATCCAGATCCCGCTGTTGGTTATTGGCCGGAGAGATGTCTCGGTCATGTCTACATGGTTCCCGATCCCGTAGGGTCTACACACTTCAGGTTCAGTGACGCTAGATTTGTTATGGGAAATAGTATGTGGTTACCGAATGTTGTTCGAAGTCCCGGATGAGATCCCAGACGTCACGAGTAGTTCCGGAATGGTATAGAGGTGAAGATATACATATGGGAAGTCATCATGCGGTCACCGGAAGTATTCGGGGGTTTGCCGGTATTGTACCGGGACCACCGAAGGGGTTCCGGGGGTCCACCTGCCCCGGAGGGCCCTATGGGCTGTATGTGGAAGGGAACCAGCCCCTAAGTGGGCTGGGCGCCATCCCCCTAGGGCCCATGTGCCTAGGGTTGGGGGGAAACCCTAAAGGGGGCGCCCCCTTGGCTTGGGGGGAAGGCCCCTCCCCTTGGCCGCTGCCCCCCCTCTAGATCTCATCAAGAGGGGTCGGCCCCCTTCCCCCTTCGCCCTATAAATAGGTGGGAGGAGGGAGGGCAGTAGTATCTCATCCAAGGCGCATCCCTCCCCCTCTCCAACACCCCCTCCTCCTCCGTTGAGCTTGGCGAAGCCCTGCCAGATAACTGCAAGCTCCACCACCACGCCGTCGTGCTGCCGGAGCTCTCCCTCAACTTCTCCTCTCCCCTTGCTGGATCAAGAAGGAGGAGACGTCCCCGGACTATACATGTGTTGAACGCGGAGGTGCCGTCCGTTCGGCGTTGGATCGGATCTTCCGCGATTTGAATCGCCGCGAGTACGCCTGCCTCATCCGCGTTCTAGTAACGCTTCCACGTCGCGATCTTCAAGGGTGTGAAGATGCACTCCCCTCTCTCTCGTTTCTAGTCTCTCCATAGATTGATCTTGGTGATTTGTAGAATTTTTTTTATTTCTGCAATGATCCCCAACACCTGGCCACTTTTTCCCGCGCGCGCGATCCTTTCCGGACGTCCCTGCTATCTCTACTCTCTTCTCTACTCTTATATTTATTTTATATTTATATTTGTATCTACTCTTATAAAAATGGAGTTGGTGATGATGGTGTGCCTGCCATCCTGCAATATAGGCCATCCGATTTATATCCAACGGATAAGGAGGAAACTATGGCAATTTTGCAAAAAGATACCCACAGCCCTCTCCACATGTGCAAATAAGGCCTTCCGTCGTTCATCCTTTCTCGCACAAGATGAACTACTCATACAAATACATCTTGATGTTCCGTGCAACGCATGGGCATCTTACTAGTTGTAAAAAACTTTCCATCATTTGCCACATTACTGGTTGCGGATGAAGAACCTACCCAAGCACAGCGCGATACAGGTGCGACGCACAATGACAAGGTGATATTCTGTTGGAAACTGGAGGCTATAACCAATTAGTTTTACGGGAACAATAGCAACCAGGAAATTTGAAGGGTAGGTGTGAACAAAATTGGAACTGCACATGTACTGCTAAGAGATCCAATACACACATTACCAATCGAGGACGAGTACGATGGTTGCGGCGGCCTCTGTGCATCATGGTCGGCAACGGGAGTCAGTTCATTGTGCACGACGGGTGGTACTTCTGAGCTTGGCGTCGGCTTCCGGGAAGCAGATCCGAGACCGTGGAAGACGGTGCTGGGGAAGAGGCTCCGTTTACGACGACAACGGTGGACCGGCTCCAGTGCGGCGTACGACATGGTCGATGAGGCAGATGCACTGCGGTGGACGAGCGCGCTGATGTAGAAGGGGAGGAGCACGAAGGCTACGGTGCCGTGGAGAAGTCTATTTTTGCGGTGGGGATAGAAAATAGGGAGTATTCAGGTGTACTACTCTGGGTGCCAGGGTAGGATTGGCTGGGTAGGGTGAACCTGAAGTTACCCAAACAGCCCCGTACCAAGTGTCATCCGTAGGCCTGTTCCGAAGGGTATGATGGTAACTTCGCACTGCTCAATCAAGGTCGCAGGAGATTTTCCCACCGACCTCAAAATTTTGTGATACTGAACTCCCCGTGTGGCGTGTTGGGTGATTGGGCTAAGCAACTAGCAAGTAGTACTAGTAGTTAGTAGTACTATTAACTACTAGTACTCCATCCGTTTTTATTAACTCTGCATATTAGGTTTGACTGAAGTCAAACTTCCTAAAGTTTGACCAAGTTCGTAGAAAAATATAAACATTTACCATAACAAATATGTATGATGTGAAAGTACATTCAATAATGAATCTAATGGTATTTATTCTTTAGTGTATATGTTAATATTTTTTGTTATAAACTTTGTGAGAGTTTACAAAACTTGACTTTGACCAGTGCTAATACATGGACTTAAATAAAAACGGAGGGAGTACACATTTGTTTTCTTAGTTTGTAGTGAATTAGTTACTTGTTGTAATCGTGAAATAAATATATTAGGCTAATGACTTCGAATGTAATGGTCTATACAATTCAATAGTTAGAATCATTGTTGAACTCCAAGATGTATACGAGGTCTATAGTACTTCACAATATGCTCAAACTCACATAATCCCAGTCAAATGAAAATCTAAATGCATTTCATAGTTATTACTTTGTAGGATGTAACAAAACTAACCATAACTCTACATCATCAATTATGAAAGCAACATTTTGAACACATCCTAATGTGTGAATGAAACATGTAGAGAGAGCTTGGAAGATGGAGCAGATAGGGCGGGAAAGATTGTATATTTGTGGGCAAGAGAGTAGGAGACTAACCTAACGAGAGAGAGAAAGATAGAGGAAGAAGTTAGGTCTGTGAGAAAGGTGGAGACATGTAATATACATGAGATGCATGTGCATCCGGATTTTTTACACGTGGAAGGAGAAAAGACAACAAGTTTGATGAGAGAGCTGGAAAAAACATGGACGAGAGGGGAAAGATCTCGTGGGTTGAGGGATTGATAATTCTGTGCGGGAGAGAGAGGGGGGGGGAGGAGTCAGTCAGCCATCGTCACATCATCGTGCTTCCAAATGGCCCCGCATTATCTAGGGCAGTGTGGTCGCCATCTTTGATCTCCTCGATGCCCTCTTTGAAGATTGAGGTGGTGTTCATGCCGGGGTGTAGAGAAGCACAAGCAAGAGTGGTCGCCATATAACCTTGGATGGGGATGAATTGTGTGCTCGGGGGAGGGGGGAGTGTGTGTGTGCAGTGTGTGTGTGTGTGTCAGATATTGAGAGAAATCAAACCTATGGAGGGAATGTGTGTGTATGTGATGGAAAGCTACATGCTAAATAGGGTTTTCACAAAGAGATTGTGCGTACGAGATAGAGAGCGATGTGCGGGCCTTGAGGTGGGCAGGGGTCGGGTGAGGGTGTCAAAATGTGTGCATTGATGCATGTGTTACATGCGATCGTGCGAGGGACTGACGAATCAAGAGAGATGGTTGTTCTGTTACGGATGCTCCTCTCTCTCTCGCACACACACAAGTACAAATAGAAGACCATTCTCTCATGTATACGCAACGTATCCGCATCTCTCTATGTCTCACTCATGCATGATCATTTGCACATTCACACATCTCTCTGTCTGTATCACACGCACACTGTCTCCACATTGCCCTTCCGCCACAACACGCATATGGACACATACACACGTTCTCTCTGAGTCACACACACAAAATCAGTATTAAAAAACTAGGGCGCACCTAAAACGTCCAAATCCAAATAAACACGAACTGAAGCTAAATTCAAATATATGGAAATATTGTAGCGCGAAGAACTTTTCCAGGAAGAAAAGTTGAGTAATATTCGGGGATTGTTTTCACACAGACAAAAAGGTTCGGTGGATGTCCTTCGAGCGTGACATGGTGACGCACCGTTCGATCGACTGCGTGGGCGCGGTGCACGCGCTTGCACATGATTCCGTATCGTTGCTGTGGTAACTAATATAAGCGCGGCCTCAGTCTAATGTTTACGTGTACTAGTACGGTGTTCTTTTAAGTTTGACCAACCCTATATAAAAGTAAACTAAGCTCCCATACGCGCACTCATCAATATGCCGCTGCCGCCGTTGCGCATGCCGGCGCCAACCTGCTCCAGCCAATCATTTCTCGCCCATCACCTCCGTGTCGCCCCTCATGTCGTTTGCAGTCCCTCCTCGCGATGCCGCAGTGCTGCCAAGCACACGAGCAGCTGGTGGAGCCGTGTCTATGCATGCAGCGTACGAAGAGGAGGACGAGCGCGTGCTCCAGCACGCCGGTGAGGAGGAGCTAGCGTGTCATTGTCGTCTCCGCCCGCGCGGAGACGCGCATGGTGGCTGTCGCGGCGGAAGCCGGTCGCGCCCGCGCCGAGCCCGCAAACCGGGTGCGGATGCGGAATCTACCTTCGAGACCTTGAATGCCACGTGGATCCTGCAATCTAAAGGAGCAATTTGGGTCAGTCAACTCTTGTGAGCTGTTGGATGCAACATGGATGGCCAGAAGGGCTTCTTCAACCTCCAAAATTGATGCACTTTTCATCTTCTCTCTCAGGCATCGAGCAGCCAGCCCACCACACGCCTAACCACCAGCCGCCGCAGCCCCGCCCTCCCCTGAACCGCATCCCACCGTCATGCTTCCCCCACCCCCGCTATCCATTTAACCCCGGGCACGATCCATTTTTTCCGGCGAACTGCATTCCACACCCAACACTCATAAGATAGATCATGGGCACCCTGCCACCCTAATATAGATACTGGGGTAGCTTCTCTTGCGTCTTCTTCCTTAGCTCTGTCGAACTTCTTTCACAAATCGACTGACCCAAATTATACTACTAGTACATACGTATTAAGTACAGTAGGAACACGAAGATACGAGCAGTAGTACCAACTACAAGAAGAACAGTAGTAAGACATACTAGTACTACTGTATGTACTAAAGAGTTCAAATAACGAGAAAGAACATAAACATAGTTCAGTTGGGGGCTCAACACAACACACCCCTGAAATTAAACTAAGCAACTAGTCCGCTTGACACTGCAGTAGAACCAGCATGAGTGACGGCACTGCCACCTTACTCGGAGTCCGAGTCCATGTCGTTGACTTCGTCCTCGTCCCTCTTCCTCTTCCTCTTCGCTGACGCTTCTTTGCTTGAACCGGACACTGGGCTCTGCTTCTTCATCCAACCCTTGTAGATATTTAAACAAAGGAAGGCATCCATTGTTGCGTAGAGGATGTGATCTTCATCTATTGTCTTCGACTCCCATGCATGATGAAACTCGTGGTGAGGTTTCTTCAGTTGAGCGTACGAAGGATCAATCATGGCTGCTGCCAGGGTCAGCATTGAAGGCTGAGAGGAGGGCACACCAGGATTGCCTTCTAGAGATCGAAGGGCTGGCCTACAACAAGGCCTATCCGACCCAGGACACTCCTGTCGTTCCTACAGTCTATAGTAACGAATTTCACTCTTTCGTCCTTGAGGAAGTTCTTAAAATCCTGGCACTCAATGTCGGCATGGCATATGTGGTAGACCGAGCACACGTTATGTACGCAAACCTGGATCATGACGGGCTTCTTCTTCTCTGCCTCCTTTAGAATCTTCTCGCTTTCTAGGACTGTGGTGTAGTCAACATCTAGCCCAGTGACGCACTCATCCTTTGAACTTTTGAACATGTGTAGGAAGCGAGCAAGGCATGATTCCACCCTCGCGGATCTACGGGTGTAGATGATGATGAACTCATCACCGGTGATGGATCTAACCTGGTACTCAGCGGCGATCATGGAGATTTGGGAGGCCATGGATTTTGGAGGTGGGTTAGGAGAAGTTGAATTGGTGTAATTTGAAAGGACGGGACGACTGGGAGCGTACTGTTGTAAGGTAGAAGACGGGGACGAGTAGGGCGTGCGAACGACGTGGGGTTGTTGGCTTGCCCGGTGGATAAACGGCTGCATGCCCCCAAAGAGTTCTCGAGTACTATGCGGGACCCACTAGATGTCATGTGTACTAGACCCATATCATAGGCCTGACGGTATAGCTTCTGCGTGTTTGCACGCCATGCCGGCGCGTGGATCTAACTTCCCTTAATTCAGTCAACCGTCGCGCCTCCCACGACCTTCGCCTCCTCGCGCGGTCACGCCCTTTGAGACTTCGGACGGCTATAAATGAGCATTTTTTGCCTACTCCGCATGCATGATACTCCCTATGGTCCTTTTTACTCCGCGTAAGATTTGTGTCAAGTCAAAGTTTGCAAAGTTTTTGACCAAATTTATACTAAAATATTAATATCTACAATACCAAATATATATTTTATGAAACTACGTTTTATAATGAGTATAAAAATATTGATTTGACATTGTGAATGTTGATACATTTTTCTATAAGTTTGGTCAAAGTAGAGGTACATTAACTTCAGACAAAACTTATATGCACAATGCAGACTAGTTCCTTCGTCCAGGTGCGTGCCATGTCCTATCTAGTCATCACAACAAGGTTAGCTATTAGAGTATTATTACCTCCCTTCTAGTTTAAAGGGATCGATTCAAAATTTTCACCTACTCTTACCAAGATAGAGGCGGTGGAATAGTTTTTGTAGTCTACGAAAGTACTCAATTAATGCTCTCGTTCTTCACAAAAAATGTGTTTACCAATGCATTATCGCATTGCATGCATCCATGAACACTAGTAAATGACAAAGATTTTTACATGCACTAGCAAGATGCCCGTGCGTTGCACGGAAGATCAAGATGCATTTGTATGAGTAGTTTATCTTGTGGGAGAAAAGGATGAACGGGGGAAGGCCTTATCTACAAATGTGGAGAGGAGTGCGGGTAAATTGTCATAGTTTCCTTCCTATCCGTTAGATATAGATCGGACGGCCTATATTGTAGGATGGCAGGCACACCATCATCACCAACTCTGCTTTTTATAAGAGTAGAGATTAGTTAATATTCTCTTTAGGCTACTCATAGTGGAAAGTATCATATACTAGTATCATGTGCATGATACCAGTGTATGATACGGGACTACCTTTATAGTGCCATGCATGACACAAAGTAGCATTGTATTTAACATGATACGGTGTCTACCTATGTTACTCTAAGCCCCCTCTCTTCTTTAATTCTTTGCCACATCAGCATGTTTGCTATTCCCGTGTGCATGATACCAGCTAAGATACCACCACTATGGCCAGCCTTAATCATCGCATGCAATAATTTAGTGCACCTTGAAATCTGAACATGTGTGGGGTATGTATGTTTTTAATGACTTGAGACTATACCTTGCCCGGCATGCAAGATGACTTATTATGCACCGTTCCCCATACCTGATGGAAGCCCGTTCGTTCCCAAATCTTTTCCCCTCCATGTGTGAAAATAATCTGCCTGCTTGACTCTCCTTCTCCTCCGGCGGTCCCACCACTCCACCCTGTGTGGAAAAAATCTGCATGCATGACTCTCCTCCCCCCGCGCTCGTCCAATCCGTTTTGACCAGCAATATTTCCACCCCTTCCTCTTGCTCGCTATAAATATTGCGCCTCCCACGGCATTCGGAAGAACGCTCATGTTCATCGCTATCTCCTCCCCTCCCTCTCATGTCGACCACCATGGCATCGCCCCTCTCAAGCCCTAGGCGCCCCTCGCTGCACCAAACGGATGATCATGCGTCGCCATTCCGTTCCTCGCCACCACTAGTCGAGGAGGACGCGTCGGTGTTCCGCTCCTCGTCGCGACGCGTCGAGGTGGACGCATCGGCGTTCCCAGTCTCGCCAGCACGTGCGTCGGAGGACGCATCGGCTCCCTGCTACGAGGAGAACGCCGCGCCGCCCATCGAGCCCCCCCATCCTTGAGGAACTTTGGAAAGAAATGGATGTCGCCTTGTGGGAGGCTTTGCTTCCGGCAGAGCGCGCCAAAATAGAGGCGGAGAAGAAGGCCGAGGAAGAGAAGCGCGCCGCGAGGCATGCTGCCTGGCAGGCTTATGTTGCGTCCGAGAGAGTCAGGCTATTGGCTCTTTGGCAGAAGTCTCGTGCGAGGGCCGTGAGGGTGGTGGAGGACGCCCGTGCCAAAGCCCTGAGTGTAGTCGGTCCCAAGCGCCTCATCTACGCTTGGCGGTACGTGGACCGGGTGCACGCTTCCAGCGAGGAGGAGTAACTGTTGGCGCTGGATCACCACACCGGCGAGATCGCGCTTGCCAGCCAGCAAGCCGCCAATCAGCACCTTGCGAGTTGCGAGGCTGAGGAAGAGGCGTTGTGTCGGCGCGCTGGGAAAGGGTCGCGCACCAGGGCACTCGTGGCGCGCCACAAGCGCTCCTGCGAGCGCCGTGTCTTTTATTAGGAATAATTTAGTTTCGTAAGGCGATCTCATTAGTTTTGGGACGCAAATGATAAATCCCGAACGTTCGGGAATTATTAGCGTCCTTAATTAAGTATGTAAAAGGAAAAGTTTGGAAACCTTGTGTATCTGTACGCATTTTGTATGTACATGCATATAGCACAAACTTTACTATATACTATCGCACTACACGTCTCTCTCTGTATATGCTTGCAGACTGTGCTACTACTATTACTTATGTATGTGCAAATGCACAGTTTAACATTACGATGCAGTTTTTGTAAAAGTAGAAAAATAGCACTAGTCAAGCTTGTGAAATGATTCAATGCAAAACAAATGCAAAAATGCTCGTTTGATTGTTTACTTTTAGCTTCCTTCTCTGTGGTTATTTCTCTATCGTACTTTGTACGGAGTATCTCACTGGTCGCAAAGGCATGCAAATTCCCAAACCGCTTCCTACACCCTGTATCGAATTTTTTGCCTAACAAGTTGTGCCGTGCAATTGGAAGTCCAACTTGAGTACTACTACTAGGAGTACCAGGGGCCAGTTCTTTTAGGCCTCTAGATTAGTAATCCCATAACTACTACCTTCGTCTTGGTTTATTGGTCCCCACTGTAATATGTGTAAAATTTTGACCATAAATTTAACTAATGAAATATTTATGCATGTCACATGCACATTTTATCAGTTAAATCTTTGGTCAAAATTTAGCACAAATTACAATGGTGACGAATAAACCAGGACGGACGTACTAGTAGTTTAGAAGCCCAAATAAATGAGTGAGGTGCCTTATGTTACTCTCCACTGTGACTAGTCTTATGGGAAAAGCTAGGGAAGAGGCGACTTATTTTTTAAGCTGCCAAAAGAACTGGCCCTAGGAGTAGTAGCTTGGGATACTAGGGGTAGTAGGTAGGGATACTAGGAGTAGTAGCTAGGGATCGAGTGTGCGAGATGAACCGGAGAAAGTAAATGCAGAGAGATGAAATGCAAAAAAGACGGAGGGATGTGATGGTTGCTTGTCCGTTTATTTTACCAGGCCACTTATTACTGGGAGTGGTGGGGTTTTGTGATATAAAGGCTTTACTGCCGCGCCATGAGCGGGGTGAGACTCCCGTGCAGCGCCGCCCTCTACACTAGTACTCCCTCGGTCGTGGTTTATTAGTCCCCCATTGAATTTGACTGAAGATTTAACTGACAAAATGTTAGTGCATGTCAACAAAAACTATATCGTTGGATTCATATTTGAACATAGTTTTCAATGATATAATTTTTGGTGACATGCATGAGCATTTATCGTACTATATATAATGTTAGTTAAATTTATGGTCGTACTAATATATAGTAAGGTGCACGTGCGTTGCACGAAACAGTGAAATGCATTGGTGGGGGAGTTGTTTATTTTGACAAAGGATGTAGCGGTCATCTCATGTGTAACGAGTATCGATAGGTTTCTCCGGATATTATTTCTTCTCTAGAGCTCACAAACATCCGGGTGAAATAGATAAAAAAGTATATTTTGCAAACAAAAGCGTTCAACTGTTCAACCTGCATCCAAAACTTGTGAAGAAATAACACTTACTGTGCTTTGCAAGAAATGATCTTTAAGAATTAGTTTTTGAGTATCGATTGTTATACATGTTGGCTACAGATGACATGGCACTTTCTTATAGTCAACAGTTGGCTATACTATTAAGTATTAACCATTCTCTTATACACCTAGACGGAGGGATTAAATCAGGATGACTTGGAAGGGGGAAGAGGAGATGTAAGAAATGGTTCATCATAAGTCTTTCACCAGTACTGTAGTAAAAATTCTCAATCAATATCATAAATGGCAAGCGAGACTCTAATGGAGAAAAAGCATACATGGAAGATTCTAGACTAAACCATAAATGGATACACTTTTATTCAAGCGCGATACTCTAATAGAGCAAGATCATGCATGGAAGGTTCTATACTATATAAATAAGAAGTCTCCACATGCTTAGACAGCGGATTACATTGAGCGAAGACTAATTGTCAATATTTAACTTGGTAATGCATATGTCCAGGTGAACCTCCTTGGAGTCCTCGTTCACCGTCTTGGGGGGGGGGAATCATACCATGCGTCTTGCATGTCCACATCGGTGGGAACATCGTAGCTCGGCACAGTCCCAGTCAGCGTGATGGATTTGGTGTGGGTGCCCACGTACCTCTGAGGGGCAGTAACAGTGAGCATGCACCCGTACATCGACCTCGTGAAAGTGTCAGCATCAGCGGCGGTGCCCCTGACGCACACTACAGAGACGGGACGGCGGCCTGCACGGGCCTCGCCGGTGCCCACGATCAAGAGGAAGACGCGGTCGTCCTCCTCCGAGACTAGCAGGCGTCGGTGATCCTCCAGGGACTCCAGCACGCTGGACGGGTAGCACGTCTCGTACTTGATGTTCACCGCCGCGGGCCAGTAGTGATCGCCAGACGGTTGCATGAGGTGATGTACGAGGCTCGCTGGCGAGCCCCAAAACCGCAACATGCACCCATAGTAGTAGCAGCAGGGCGCATGCGCGCATCTGGAACTATGCTCCGCCAGCGAGTGCTGGTCGATGTACCTCTCGCAGCCGAAACTCTTGTAGACGCAGGGCACCTTGGAGGCATCGACTAGGCCATCCATGATGTGGGACTGGCTGCAGGGGACGTTGCGCCAGGTGAATATATGAGCAAGTTACTACGAGATTTAATCCGAACAAGCACAAAATAAATCATGACGGCTATAACAGAGATTAAACTAATCATGTGGTCTAGCATAGTACATGAACAGATCGAATCTAGGACACAGACTAGAAACATGAATTCTACCACGATTTCAAACAGGAAGGACAGAAACACATACGATGCAACGGGAGCAGCACCGTTGGCGTTGAGGTTGTCTCCCATGTCGTTGAGGAAGAGGTTGCTGAGGCCGGGGAAGAAGTTGTCGTCGGTGAAGTCATCGCTGCCAGCAGTTGCACGAGTGCGCTCCCCAAATTTCAAGAGCGCCCGCCGAATGGAGCACAGGAGGGAGTGGCTGTAGGGGACGTTGCAGCCGCCGAATGGAGTGCATGAGTAGCACACGAAGCAGTAGATGGTGCTCCTCCCTAGTCCTCTGCTACTCTTTTCTTCTTATCTTGGGGATGATGGTGTGCCTGCCATCTTGTAATATAGACCGTCCGATCTATATCTGACGGATAGAAAGCAAACTACGACAATTTTACAAAAGATACCCACACGTCTCTCCACATTTACAGATAAGGCCTTGCCTCATTCATCCTTATCTCGTAATATGAACGATTCTAGCTCCAGTGATCGTACAATGTCCATCCAATGGCCTGAGAAATTAAAAAAGGAAGTCTCTGGAACAATCCACCATGGTGGCCGCTGCCTCCATCCCCATGCCTCTGCCCAGTCCGACCACCAGTCACCACCACGCCCCAGTCCTCCTCACCTTATCTCTGATCTTTCATTTTTTCGATGAAATTCTCGAGATACCATTTTTTCGATAAAATTCTCAAGATATCATTAGTTTTTATACATGGGATTACTCCTGCATGGGCCAATCACAACAGGTGTTTTGTAAAAAAAGCATCTTGATGTTCCGTGCAATGCACGGGAATCTTTCTAGTTTTTTTGCATATAATTCGAAACACCATGTAGACACGGTCTTTGACCATTTTACAACTATGTTAGTATCATTGTTAGTGGTCAGCCGGTGCTTGTTATAGCCCCGGGTGTTTTAACCTTTTTTTAGTAATGATGTCTGGCGATTGTTCGCCATGAGCTCAATCCTGGCGAATCCCACGTAACCGTCAGATTTCCATCCGACGGTGGCCTATTTTTAAGCCATAGTATTTGACAAAATTGCCACCCTTACACACGTACTGTAACTGTGTCACGGGCGTTTGCAACTGCATGTCTCCCAGCGAACGTTTGCTGGGGATTCGATTTAGCACCGATGTCGGTTCGTACACGTTGCACACTCGGGCATTGAAGTTTGTAACTATTTTAGATTAGAATATACTACTCCTCCGGTGCTAGTAGTAGAGCAGATTCCTACTGCGCTACTCTATATGAAAACTAGGGCATAGTAGTAGGTACTGTAGGGAGTACTAGTACTGTGATCACTCAAGCAAGTTGTCTGGCATCAATATGACCCTACGCTGCTGGTATGTGTCTCATAAGTCAAGCGGCGTGCTGTAGTCATCATCACCTGTCCACTTCCCGCATCACATATTCGCTTCTCCATCTTTGTTCGAACATAATAATCCAATCTTCCATCCCTGCTAAGGTGCCTCCCCCCTCTTCCGAAAACCAAGCAATAACAATGGCAGAACCGAGCAGCATCCGCTGAAAGGGTTGCTGGAATTCGCTCCCCCAAGAGGTAATCAAGCTCATTGTTTCGCGGGTGGACAATCTCAGTACCATGCCGCTCGCCGCGTGCTCATCGGGGCTGTACTCTTTACTCAAAGCCCTCAGGCCGGAGCTTTTTAAGCCAGCTCCTTACTTGCTGATGCCGCCTGATCTTCAGAAACGGCGTGTCACGCAGCATAACGATCGTAGGGTAGCGAGCATCAACCCCTTGACTGCGATCCGATCCCCTTCACCCTCAACTACATTAACGGTATGTACTGGGTCAGCATGAACATATCTTGGATGGTGCTCGCCGATAGTCGCGGCAGCTGGATTCTCGTGGAGGTCTACACCCGACGATTGATCCCCCTTCCTTCGATTAACACTGCACTGCTTTGGCACCGTGGCCCAGAATAGTCAGAATCTTATAGGAGACAACATGATACCAAGTTTGATTTTCTCAAGGATGAATCTGCCAAGTGCCACAAGATCTGCGAATTATAAAGACTTCAGGCTAATTGCGTTCTTCAACCGCGGTCTCACCTATCTGATAGGTCACTGCGGTAAGTGGATAAATCTTCACGTCCATCGCAAGATCATACATCCTCCATGGTTCTCTGATGCCATTGAACACAAGGGCTTCATTTACGCTGTCGACTCCTTCATCGCTACAAATGGCTGTTATAGTAGTATGTTACTTTCCTATGATATCATGATGGCTTGCTCATATTACTGTCAATATTTACTAAAAAAATATTCATGCTCATGACATGCTATTCTTAAGATTGACTACAGTAAGAGCCCTTTTTTATTTGACTCCAACTTGATATGATGTTGTAGGCCGCCTAGCGTCCCTACTCTTCCTAATCCCAGAACCTTTCAAAGAAAAGTGGCATGGCAGTTGCAGATGGTTCCTGGCTCAATCAGTCGATGGCAAACGATTGATGATCGTTCGCACGTACCGGATGTGTTGTTTCGCGGAATACAATCACAGTCATTGCAAGGTCTTTGAGCAGGATCCCAATTTCTCTAGGCCTTCAGGAATTTATGACTGGGGGCTGGTAAGTAGCCTTGGTCCATGCTCTCTATTTCTCGGACTGAATTATCCAATTAACCAGGAGATAACCGACGGCAAGGATCATGATGGCAGCGCGGTTTCATTCACCAGGCAAAACTGTGTGTACACAGCGTACCATGCGTCTCTGCATGCACCATACCCTGATATGTGCCGCACGCTCTGCAGCCCAAAGTAGGAGAGAGAGTCGCAAGTATCAGACTTCGACCTGCTGGCTGGAGTTTCCCCTGTCAGGCACCCATCTGGTTCAAGCCGTCAGGCAATCTCCACAGCTTAATAAATAGTAGCGTCTAACTAAGCCAGTTAGTTAGATGCGTACACTTGGTGTAGTAGGATTTTTATTTAGTTTGATGCATACACTTGTTCTTTTTTGGTAGCCCTTTGGTAATGATGGATGATGTTTGGTTTGCAAGAGAGAGCTGCTTTTTTACTCTTCTGGCCTGCTTACTGCTTCTATTGCACCCCCAGCCCTGGTTGCTGCTGTTGCTGTTTTCAATAGTATATTTCGTCCGTTGGTTGAATAAATGTGTTGTTAGAACAACAAACACAATGTTTTGGAAGTCATTGCACGGTCCGATCCTTCAGTGCCCCGTACCATACATAGCGCATACTATTTTTGGCATGGAACACATTTTCCACTTGTCGATAACATGCAGACCACTGATGAAGGCCCAATAGAGGAGCCCATAATTAACTGGAAGGGAGGCTCTCACATGAATCCGGCCCATGTACATCTCATGGTCCCCTAAACATAAATAAGTAAATAAATAAATAAAGTTAAATGTTCATGCACCAATTCTTTCAATTCATGATTTGAAAAGTCAAATTTTAATAGGAGGATATTATTTCCTATGATAGTGTCGTTACATTCAGTCGATACTATTCTTAGGCAAAGATAGCGACCAGTCTTCTTTCTCCCACCATTTTTTTCCTACAACTAGCCGACCCATGAAAATTGTAGTCAACGTCGTAAATAGTTCCAGTCCATTTTTATTTTTCAATAAGAATGTCCAACCCAGCCCAACACATTGGCGACAGCACTTTATCCTCTGCCTTGGTGCGCTCATCGTGGCGCCGCTGTCCGGCCCTGTCAACATAGTGAATCGGGAGAGGACTGTAGTTGTGAGTATGACAGTACGGACCCACCAGGTCCACTCCCGAACACAAGTAAGCGCCTCTTTTACTACTCAGATGCACCCCTCGTTTTTTTACTCCAATCCACCCTGCTGATATCTGGGACCCACGTCATTGTCAACGCATAGTCAATTAACGACAGAATTGCACAACTTTTTTTGAGGATTTGTTCGGAGGAGCGGGCTATAAACTGTGTTGTGCGGTCTCTGTGGCCCGTCTAACAACATGACCAGCCCAGCAGTTTTTTCTTTGGGAAAATAGGTAGCCCAATATTTCTTTTTGAAGAATACCCAAGCTAGGCCTATTTGTTTTCTCCGACTTACTGGGCTGCAAATCTTTCAAGACGAGGAGGGATGCATTCCGGCCTGGCCAAAGTGTATGGTCAGTATATCTTAAAAGTAATATCAACAGGGTTGCAAATTCCAAAAAAATTATAGCAAATGGGCAATTAGTTTCTTTTTTTGCTTTTGTTCTTCACTGATATTTTATATTTCATTGGATTTTAACATGACATAGTACTAATTTGTTTTAGTATGGCTACTAATTTTTGGATTAAGAATATTTTGTTCCCCAGCAAAAATTTGCGAATTTTTAAAATTTCGCACATTTTTTAGTTCAATTTTTTTTACCCCTACTCACCAGAAAATGGGCAGCAATTCTAAAAATGGAAAATGGGCTGCAGTAAATTCCATATGAATTAGCAAATGAGTAAAAATTATAAAAATAATAGCAAATGGGCTATACACGCCACATATTTTGAGGCTGGCTTGTTTACGCATGGCTTTGTCAGTCAACACACGATTCTAGCAGAAGTGACTGTTGGATGTCCATGCAATGGCCGGCATGCTTCTTCAATCTCTGATCTTCCTGCTCCAGCCGCCTAAACCAGCACCGGCGGGACTGCCTGCTCCCTCCTCTTGTGGCCCGCTGTGATGCTGCGCAGGCTTCACCGGCCCACCCTACTCCCTCCGCTGGCCTGGCCGCACGCAATCAACTGCCTCCTTATTACTCAAAAAAATGATTCCTCCCACTGACATCTGGGGCGCACCGGTTTGGAGGCTGACCTGTGGGCCTACTAAGTTGACACGTACGCATGGCTTTGTCAACTCAATAAACAATTCTAGCAGCAGTGACCATTGGATTTGAATCGAACGGTCCTGCTGCTTCTTCAATCGCTGCTCTTCTTGCGCCAGCCAGCGAGACCGCCTGCTCCTACCTCTAGTGGTTGTTTGTGCTGCCGCAGAGGCCTCACTGCCCCCTACTACTCCCACCGCTAGCCAGGCCCTGCGGCGACGGCAGCCTCACATCGCAGCCGAACCAGTGAACCCTTGTACTCCTCTCCGTGTTGGCATCCACTGCTGCGTCTTCCCCGGCTCCGAGTCGTCCCCTTCCTAGGCCTCGCCGTCGTCCACCGCCTTGGTGCTCTTGGCGCGGCATGGTCAATGTGGTCAAGGAACGACTTCCATCGGAAGAGTACTGTACGTGGAGACGCTGACAGCTAGGTCCACGGCCGCAGCAAGGAAGTGCCTCCTTATTATGTGCAAAATAACAATTCCTCCACCTGACAGCTGGGACCCACCGGAAGGGCCTCTGTATTTCATGAAAAAAACTCCCCCCCCCCCGCTGACAGCTCGGACCCACGAGCTATATCTTTGCACGCAAGGAAGTGCCTCCTTATTACGCACAAAAAAATGAATACTCCCCCTGCTAGCTGGGACCCACCATAGTGGGAGGCTGACTTGTGGGCCTACTAAGTTGAAGCGGACGGAGGGCTTTGTCAACTTAGTCAATATGAACGATTCTAGCTCCAGTGACCGTACGATGTCTATCCAACGACCATAGTTCTTCTTCAACCTCTGGTCTTCTTGCTCCAGCCGCCCAAACCAGCGCCGGTCGTGCTGCCTGCTCCTGCCTCCCATGGCCGGCTGTGCTGCCGCGGAGGCCTCACTGCCACCTACTACTCCCACCGCTGGCCAGACCCTGCGGTGACGGCAGCCTCACACCGCAGCCGAACCAATCAACACTCGTACTCCTCTCCGCGTGGGCATCCACTTCCGCGTCTTCCCCGGCTCCGCGTCGTCCCCTTCCTAGGCCTCGCCGTCGTCCACCGCCTTGGTGCTCTCGGCGTGGCGTGGTCAATGTGGTCAAGGAACGACTTCCATCGGAAGAGTACTGTACTATTTCTGGGTCCTCTCTAAACTTAGGGGAATATTTGGGTATTTATAGAGACAAAATTAGGTCAAGATTCTCTGCGAGGAGCCCACAAGCCTGTGGGGCGCCCCCCTGGGGCACGCCCCACGAGCTTGTCGCTTCCTCATCGGTCTTTCGGTCTCCTCACGAACCTTCTAGGGTCTCTTCTGGTCTAGAAAAATTAATCCAAAGTTTTTCTTCATTTGGACTCCGTTTGACATTGATTTTCTGAAAAGTCAAAAACAGGCAAAAACAACAATTGGCACTGGACAGTAAGTTAATAGGTTAGTGCCAAAAAATGATATGAAGTTGCTTGTAAATGAATATAAAACATCCAAAATTGATACTATAATAGCATGGAACCATAAAAAATTATAGATACGCTGGAGACTTATCAACCCCTTTTGCGTATGGGGCAATGAGATATTCATGAACAAGCATCAAGTGAGGAAACTAAGAAAGATTATTAGGCGAAAGAGACAGGTGATGGGAATTAAACTCTTTATTTATAGTTTATCCAAGACAACAACAAATTTTAGGATGGTAAATCTGTTGCCATTTTACCCTGCCCACAATGAGTTACTCCATTAGACATGAATATTTGAAAGTTTTGTCTTTTTAGTGGTTTTCAAAGCAATTTACTCGTGATTACCTTGCAAACTTCATGACCAGAGTGAACCCACCTAAGGTTAAAGTATATAATTCATACTACAATGATAATGGTCTAGAAGTCTTCCTAAAGGCGGTGAAGGTTGGGTGGACGATCGTCACAAGGGTCTACAGAAAAGTTGTGCGCGCCTTTGGCATCGAGGAGTGCACATTATGGGCATTCCGCTTCTTCAACATCATTGGCAGCCAAAATTATTTACACTTCTCTCTTCACCTTTACCGCCTCTAAATAATATAGTTCATCATAGTTAATATGTTGCCTAATTCTGTAATTACTGAACATATTGTACAGAGATTTTGATTTATGGATTGGTTGTTGAACCATTGCGATGAGATTATGAAATATTTCAATCCACGCTTCATAATTCAAAATTTCCAATTCGAATAATAAATTATAGGAAAATAAAATTAAATAACGCGGAATAAAAAATGTACACATGGCTGATACGTTTCCAACATATCCATAATTTTTGTTTGTTTCATGCTATTATAGTATCTGTCGGATCTCGGGTTCTTGCAAAACCCTCAAGGATCGAACACTTGGGTGCACACGAAGATCTCCCCCTACCGAATCTCGCCCTCAGCCTCACCGGATCTCTAAGCTTAGCTCGACAAACTCGCAACACAAGAGACACAAGATTTATACTGGTTCGGGCCACCGTTGTGGTGTAATACCCTACTCCAGTGTGGTGTGGTGGATTGCCTCTTGGGCTGAGGATGAATAGTACAAGGGGAAGAATAGCCTCCTGAGGTGAGGTGTTCTTGTGCTTGGTGGGTGTGAGGATGAACTGAATGAGTTCGGGACGAGTTGCCTCCTACTGTGGTGGCTAATCCTATTTATAGAGGCCCTGGTCCTCTCCCCAAATATTGACATGGAAGGGATGCCACAACTGCCAATTTGAAAGGCGACAGCTAGTACAAGCTATCCTGACTAAAGGCGGTCTTCGCCTGCAAAAGGCTCTGGTGGTGATGCTGCCTTGGGCTCCATGGTGACCTCCATCTTGTCGTCCTGCTGGTCTTGGTCTCGTTGCACCGATATGGAAACCTTTGCTTGACGCCTCGGTACTCCTCGCCTGCGCTTTCCTCCTTAGCACCAAAGGGGAAACAAGGACACTGCGCACGCTGGCGCCCGCCTGATCTCGATCGTCATGGCTCATGTCATTGGAACCTCGCGAGGTTTGCCTTGCCTTGATCTCTCTGCCCCTCGCGAGCTAGCCTGGTGAAGCCGCTCCTGAGGAGGTCTTGTGTCGTCCGCCTCACGAGGCTTGGCCCCTCGCGAGGGTCTTGAAAGCTTGTAGGTGAAGATGGGTCATGCGGGCCCGCTTGCAGAGCCACGCCGTGGGCCGCAGGCAGGCTAGTCTGGGGACCCCCATTCCCAGAACGCCGACAATATCAATCTTTGATGATTTATATACATTTACAACCAACTTTATATCATTTTTTGGGACTAACCTACTAACTTAGTGCCCAGTGTCAGTTGCTATTTTTTTCTTGTTTTTTACTTTGTAGAATATCCATACCAAACGAAGTCCAATTGCCACGAAACTTTTTGGAGATTTTTTTCTGGCGATAAGAGACCCTGGAAGCTTTGGGAGGGGACAAGAAGACGAAGATGTGGTCCACTAGGCACCAAGGGCCTAGGGCTTCCCTGGTACGTAGTGGGGCCCATGAGCCTCTGGTTGACCTAACTTCCCCTCTATAAATTCCAAAAATCAGAAAACCTATGAGGGAGGCCACGAAATACTTTTTTCGCTGGTGCAAGCCTCTGTTCTTGAGAGATCCCATCTAAGGACCCTTTATGGCACTCTGCCGGAGGGGGAATCAATCACGGAGAGGCTCTGCAGCAACCTTGCCTTCCCTCTGATGATGCATGAGTAGTTTACCATAGACCTACGGGTCCGTTGTTAGTAGCTAGATGGCTTCTTGTTTCTTGATGTTCTTCAATAAAATGTTCTCCTTGATGTTCTTGGAGTTCTATCCCATGTATTTCTTTTTTGCAGTGTGCTTGTTGGGATCCGATGAATTGTGAGTTTATTATCAGATCTATCCATTAATATTATTTGAGTTTTTTCTGAACTCTTTTATGCATGATTGTTATAGCTCCGTATTTCTTCTCTGATCTTTTGATTTTGTTTGGCCAACTAGATTGATTTATCTTGCCATGGGAAGAGGTTCTTTGTGATGGGTTCGATCTTGCAGTGCTCAATCCCAATGACAGAAAGGGACATGACACTTATGTATCATTTCTATTGAGGGTAAAAATATGGGTTTATTCATGCGTGAGTTTATCTTGTCTACATCATGTCATCTTGCTTAAGGCATTACTCCATTTTTTGTGAACTTAATACACTAGATGCATGTTGGATAGCGGTCGATGTTTGGAGCAATAGTAGTAGATGCAGAATCGTTTCAGTCTGCTAATCTTGGATGTGATGCCTGTATACATGATCACTGCCTTGTATATCATCATAATTATTTGCTTTCGATCAACTACCCCATAGTAATTTTTTCTACCCACCGTATGCTATTTTCTCAAGAGAAGACTACTGAAAACTACGGCCCCCGGGTCTATATTTTATCATAAAAAAAAACCTAAAAATACTTGTTGCAATCTTTCTTTCATTATTTTATTTTATATTTTGTGCTATCTATTTATCTGTCACCATACAATTTAATCTTGCAATTAACCGTCAAGGGATTGAGAACCCCTTGTTCGCGTTGGGTGCAAGGATTTGTTGTTTATGTGTAGATGTTGTTTACACAGTGTTGCTTGGTTCTCCTATTGGATTGATAACCTTGGTTTCATAACTGAGGGAAATACTTATCTCTACTGTACTGCATCACCCCCTCTTCTTCGGGGATATCCCAACGCAGCTCACAGGTAGCGGGAAGAATTCCTGGCGCTGTTGCCGGGGAGACATCATCAACATCTATCAAGTACCTACGCATAAACTTTCATCTCCTTGCATTTACTTTATTTGCCATTTTCCTCTCATTTTCATCTCCCCCACTTCTCCTTTTTTTTACAAAAATACAAAAATATTTTTCATTTCCCTTTTTCTTGTTTGATCTTTTTCTTGCTTGTTCACTCTACCGTTATGGCTAGTTCTTCCCTTGTTACGTGCACCTCTGAAAATAATTTTTTTATTTTAGGCAAAGGGGGGGTTTAAAGGATGCTTGGTACAGGATTTGTGATGCTCATAATAGATCAACTCGTAAGCAATCCACTACCGTCCTTCACAATTTTTATGTCGCCATTTCTACTTGGTATAGATTTGTTCTTGATACTATTACCGGAGGGAATTTCTTGATTTGTCCCCCTTTGGATGCTTTTAATTGTATGGGAAATTTAGTGGGATCACCACCTATCACTATTTATGCAACAGTTTTAACCTTGGAACATGCTATGGAAAGGATAGAAGTTATTGAGAATAAAAATGCCTACTATAGAGCATATTGAAAATTTGGATAAAAAGATGCACAATCATGTCACTCAAATTGGATCAAAGGTAGGGAATACTCTTAAGATGATAAAGGAGAAAGAACCAATAATTAATGAAAGGGTGGAACAAAGTCTTGCTAGGATTGACAAGTTGGAAGAAATTATTAATAACTTGCACAACTGCAGGAGACTGCTAACGCGACACTACGATCAGAGACCCTTTGCCGAAACTGTGTGCGATGCAATAATCACAAATGGTGGTGTAAAAAACCATTTAAAAAGGTGCAAAACGTTTGCGATGATGGATGCATCAAACACGGTAAAGATTTTAGTTGTGTGTGCGATGCAAGGCATACGGTTAGTCCATTCAAACTGTCTGTGATGAGGCAGAACAACAGAAACAGTGTCGGTGCACAAAAGTAGGGACTCTCTTTTGTACCCCTTCACTTGTGCGCGGGCAGTCAGAGCCGCGCCTGCGGCCACACTTAGCAGGGCAGAGGAGGGAAGCAGAAGTACAAGACTACCAGAGCGGCGCTCCAACCAAGGGCGCAGAAGACAGAGCAACAAGATGGGCTTTCCCCAGGCGAGACCCTTGCCGGGGCGGTCTACGCAGCCTGGCAAGAGCCTTGCCGGGGCAAGTCACACCAATGCCAGCATTGCAGCCATCCTTGAGCCTGAGAGTTCCGACACCATCGACAACGTTGGAACCAAGGCTCGAGAAGTGCATGCATGGTGGCATGTAGATCTTTGAGAAGACAGAGATCCTACAAATCCTAGATGAGGACCAGAAGACAAGACAAACGTAAGGGTCCTTGCCGAGGATGCCCACGAGGCCCCGGCAAGGCACCTTGCCGAAGACACCCGAAAGGCCCCGGCAAGACTCTTTCCGAGGGCGCTCACAAGGCCCCGGCAAGACCCTTGCCAGGAACATCCACAAGACCACGGCAAGGCCTTACCGCCCCATCGCCGCCCCAGCTCAGCGGCCAACTCACCAACTAAAGCAAGTACCCATGTGGCAGTACGTGGGTACTAATCCAATTAGTCAAGCACCTGCGTGGTGGCATGCAGATCTTCGTGAAGACCCTACCACCACGCCAACTTAGCAGCCTGCCAGCCTACGTGGCGCTGCACACCTCATTGGCCTAGATGCGTGTCGAAGCCAGACGAAGTGGCAACGGACGGGACGGGCCTCGTTACCGTCCCCGATAAAGCAAGGGGACACCTCAGGGGCGCATTTATTGCGTTCTGTCCCGTAATGACAGGCGATAAGCTTGTACACTGTATACCTTTCCACCTCCTGTGTGCCACTGTGGCAGCCCCTTTTGACTATAAAAGGAGGCCCGCGGCGTACTGAGTGCGGATTCGGATCTTTTGGACGGCGCACAGACCATAGCTAGTTCAAGAACTCAGGAACACTCAAATATACACCAAAAGCAGGACTAGGTTATTACGCATCCTCGCGGCCCGAACCTGGGTAAACGATCCTCGTGCTGGCTCCTAGACCCGCTCTTTGCACATCCCTGCGCCCGCCAACCGTAGAAGGGATCCTAGTGATCCCATAGGTGTCGTTTCCCCCGACATCTTTGGCGCACCAGGTAGGGGGTGCAGATGTGAAAATCCGGTCTAGCAGTTAGTATAGCAGTTCTTCATCACCATGGCTCCCAAGACGAAGAAGATCACGGCGATCGGTTCATCTGGAGCCGAACGGCCCGTACCACTTTGAGCGAGCGATGGGGCGGTCGCGGACGAAGGCCGATGCGCGGCCCGCGAGCACCCACATCGCTCTGGCAGCCAAAGCCTGGCGAGCGGCATCGTTCGTGCACAAGGCAACGAGCTGCACGCCACCAAATCCAAAGACGGAGCCGTGCCCCCCGCAGGTGGCGCGGGGCCCTCCATGGGCGGCGTCGTGCCACCTATCAGCGAAATGGCGACTTCGAGGACGCCTACGCCGGCGCCCGCAACGCGCTCTTCCCAGGTCGTGCGCGATGAGCAGCGCCACCATGCTAGCGACCCCGGGCACCGCCGCGGGAAGAGTCTTGTGCACCACTCATGGGACGCACCAGACCGGCATGCACGCCGAGGTGCTAACAAAAATGGCGCGTAGCCACAAGGCCGTGATAGAGCTCCTTCTAACGTGGTTAGAAGTCGGAGCGCGTCACGGTCCACGTAGCTCTCGCCGCCACCCACGCCAACAGAAGCTTTGGCGCGCGCGCTGCTGCTCCTCGACTTCCCTCCTGCTGCGGAAAAGCTCGATGAGTGGAAAGCCACCATCCGAAGCCTCATCGGCATTGCCAATTAAGATGAGCCGCGGCTAGCTGGGCCCTCAGGCCGACGCTCTGTCGAGCCACCACATGACAGTGGTGGAAGGACCGGAGGTGCTGCAGCCACGGTGCATTCTCCTCCTCCACGTCAGTCACTAAGGGTGCCGGTCCGTCGGGACGACGCTTGTGATGGGAAGAAGTTAGCCGAAGGGTAAGGTCACGCTGCCCGTGACATTTGGAGGCGAGCTGAACTATAGGACAGAGAGGATTGTTTTTATGTCGCCGAGATCCCCTTGCCCTACAACGGGATCCTCGGCCACCCGACATTAGCCAAGTTCATGGTGGCGTCACATTACGCCTAGAACACGCTGAAGATTCCTAGGCCGATGACCATCATCACCGTCCCCTCCGACAAGAAGGATGCGCTGATTTGCGCTGACCAACTCTACCAGGAGGCAGTTGCAGCAACTGACACCAAGGCACTTGCTCCTGCCACTGAAGTCCCGGGAGGGAAGAAGACCGGTAAGACCTCTTGCACCCACTCCGGCAAGCACACCTCTTCGGAGTGCTGTGCTCCCGTCGAGGACATGCCAGAGAGCTCCACCGGCAAGAGAAAGAAATCCAGAGCTGCACCACCAGAGACAAAGAAGGTGTCCGTCAAGGGGGATGGCACGAGAGGGGCTTTCACTATAAGCTCCACCCTCGACAGCAAATAGGGAGGCACGCTCGTCACCTTCCTGCGGGCGAATGTCAATGTGTTTGCATGGCAAGCATCCGACATCCCCGGCGTTCCCAGGGAGGAGATTGAGCACCATCTTGCTGTCTGTCCTCATGCGCAACCCGTCAAGCAGAAGGTCAGGAAGCAAACTTTAGAGCGGCAAGAGTTCATCACAGAGGAGATCAGAAAGTTGGAAGCGGCAGGCTTGGTCAGAGGAGTGCTCCACCCAACGTTGTTGGCCAATCCGGTAGTGGTGTGCAAGGCAAATGGGAAGTGGAGGCTATGTATTGATTACACGGACATCAATAAGGTTTGTCCAAAAGACCCTTTACCTTTGCCGCGCATCGACCAGATCGTAGACTCCACGGCCGGGTGTGAGTTGTTATCATTCCTTGACGCTTACTCAGGATACCACCAGATCTTCATGACAAGAGAAGACAAAGAGAAGACTGCGTTCATCACCCCATGTGGTACATATTGTTTTTTACGAATGCCTTTCGGGTTGAAGAGCGCTGGTTAACCATTTGCAAGAGCAGTCCAAATTGGTTTTGAGCCTCAGCTACATAGAAATATGGAAGCTTATATGGATGACATAGTGGTCAAAACCAAGGACAAGGCAACACTCATACAAGACTTAGAAGAGACGTTTGCGAATTTGCGCAAGATCAACCTCAAGCCGAACCCTGAGAAGTGTGTCTTCGGCGTTCTGTCCGGAAAACTTCTCGGGTTCTTTGTGTCTCAACGGGGGATCGAGGCGAATCCAAACAAGATCAAGGCCATTGAGCAGATTGAGGCACCCTAGCGGATCAAGGATGTGCATTGGCTTGCTGGCTGTGTTGCCGCCATGAGCAGATTCATCTCCAAGTCTGCTGAACGTGCCCTTCCCTTTTTCAAAATCTTGAAAAAGGCAGGCCCAATGGAATGGACCCCAGAGGCCGAGGCAGCGCTGCAGGATTTGAAGAAATACCTCTCCTCTACGCCAATACTGGTTGCGCCTAATCCACAAGAGCTGTTGCTGCTGTATCTGGCGGCAACAAATCAAGTGGTCAGTGCTGCGCTAGTGGCACAGAGGGAGGTCAATGCGGAAGTGATAGTAATGGCAGGCTGACCAGTGGCGAGGCAGAGCGCCCGGTAGAGCCTGACACCACTGGAGCAGAAGTGACGCAACCAAATGAAGTAGTGCGGAAGAAGAAGATGATGCAGCACCCGGTCTACTTTGTCAGCTCCCTCTTGCAGGGAGCTAGATTAAGGTACTCCGGTGTCCAGAAATTGCTCTTCAGCCTCCTTATGGCCTCGAGGAAGCTGCATCATTACTTCTAAGCACACGAGATCACCGTCGTCACCCGCCTCCCGTTGCAACGGATATTGCATAACCTAGATGCAACCGGGAGGATTGTGGAATGGGCCTTGGAACTGTCGAGCTTTGGTTTGAAGTTGGAAAGCACTTCGACAATCCAGAGTAGAGTCTTGGTAGAGTTCATTGCAGAATGGACCTCAACGCCCGACGAAGAGATCCAGGAGACCACTCTCCCCGGCAAGGAAACAAGTCGCGACTGGATTATATACTTTGACGGGGCTTTCTCGCTGCAAGGCGCCGGTGCTGGTGTGCTGCTCGTCGCACCCACCGGAGAGCACCTCAAGTATGTAGTCTAGATGCACTTTCCCAGGGAGATGTCCAAAAACAACATTGCCGAATACGAGGGGTTGCTTGCCAGTCTCAGGATCGCGGCAGACCTCGGAATCAAAAAGCTCATCGTCAGGGGTGATTCACAGCTTGTCATGAACCAAGTTAACAAGGATTACCAGAGCCCGTTGATGGAGGCCTACATAGATGAAGTGAGGAAGCTGGAGGAGCGTTTTGACGGTATACAAGCGGAGCATGTTCCCCGGGTGGAGAACGGCATCGCTGACTACTTGTCGAAACACGATGCCCTCAAACTACCTGTAGAACCAGGTACCTTTGTGCTTCGACTAACTCAACCATCCATTGAGCCATCGACGGAGCAGAACAAGCGGAGGAAATCAGGTCCCGACAAGTAATTTCCCGCCGAGCTCCCAGGAGCCGCCGGCAGAAATGTTGCCGGGGACGCAGAGCCTACCATGGGGCAATAGACTCCGGCAGGGCGTCAAGCCCTGGCCGTGGAACAGCCGCCCCCATGGCAGAATACATGCCTTTAGTCCTTGCCGTCGAGCCTCAAGCTCCAGCATGGGCACAGCATACCGTTCGTTTTCTCCAAACAGGGGAACTCCCTGAGGAGCAGGAAGAAGCGGAGAAAGTAGCCCGTCGGTCTGCCATGTATCAGTTCGTCGATGACGTTCAGTACAGAAAAAGACCAAACAGTGGGAAATTGAAGTGCATTCCCCGGGAGGAAGGACTAGAGCTATTGGCAGAGATACACGGAGGCATATGTGGCTCCCACATAGGGTCGAGGGCCCTTGCCGGCAAGGCATCCGGCAAGGTTTCTTCTGGCCCACTACCCTCCAGGATGCAACGACACTAGTAACCAAGTGTGAAGCGTGTCAGTTCCATTCAAAGAACCTTCATCAACCAGCTCAAGCTCTCCAAACAATCCATCTTTCCTGGCCATTCTCGGTCTGGGGGCTCGACATACTGGGCCCTTTCCCCCGTGCTGTCGGGGGTTTTGAGTACTTGTACGTTGCAATCGACAAGTTCACAAAGTGGCCAGAAGTGGAAGCAGTGAGAAAGGTGACAACACAATCAGCCGTCAAGTTCTTCAAGGGGCTAGTCTTCCATTTTGATGTACCAAACAGAGTCATCGCCGACAACGGCACGCAGTTCACAAGCCGCACCTTCATACAATACATTCAAGACCTTGGCAGCAAGGTCTATTTTGCTTCTGTTGCGCATCCTCGGAGCAACGGCCAGGCAGAGAGGCGAATGCTGAAGTACTGCGAGGCCTCCGGACAACGACTTTTGACAGGCTACATAAGTGCGGAAGGTGCTGGATGGATGAATTCCCAGCAGTTCTTTGCTTGATTAGAACGACACTAAATCGAGCCACCGGCCAGACACCCTGCTCCCTCGTTTACGGGGCATAAGCAGTTCTCCCCATGGAACTCACATACGAGTCACCCCGAGTGCTCGCTTATCATGAGCTTGAGCAAGAGCAATTGCGGCAAGATGACGCAACGCTCCTTGAGGAAGATCGTCTTCGGGCAGCTGTGCAAGCAGCATGCTACCAGCAAGCCTTGCGCCGCTACCATAGCCGCAAGGTTCATGCCCGAAGCTTTGAGGAAGGCGCCCTTGTTCTTCGGCGCGTTCAGTCGGCCAAGAATTCCAACAAGTTGACGCCGAAGTGGGAAGGCCCTTATCGGGTAAGATGAGTCACCAGGCCCGGCGCAGTCCGCCTGGAGACTGAAGATGGTATTCCAGTAAGCAATTCCTGGAACATCGAACATCTTCGCAAGTTTTACCTGTAAGGCCCGGTTGCCGGGCCCCCCGGCAGACCACCTTTTTGTACAAGCCATGCCGGCAAGGCATGTAACCCTTTGTACAAAGCCAGGCGCAGACCCTGAGCATAAATAAATGAAGCGCTGGCGCCCTAAGTTTTAGCATGCATGCTAGGTTGAGTCTCTCCCTCGATTAGGGTTGATAGTGCTTAGCAGCGACTAACCCCTAGCATAGATGTCGAGTGTGCGTCTCTCTGTTCCTTCCCGTCTTTTTTTGTTCGCAGGGTGCATGGACATTTCTGCTGAGCTGTTCGGAGGAAAGAGAACAGGCCGGCGTCCCGACCCCGGCAAGCCAAGGTTGCCAGGGGCTGCAGATCTAAAGATCCGACCACGACAAGCCAAGATTGCCGGGGCTGCGAAATTAGATAAGTCTTCCATCCCCCACTCCCTACTCCCGTATGAAACTTGAACGTACGAGACTTCGCTCACTCTTATTCCAGCAGGCTCCCTATTTCCCATGTCCAAAACCCTTACTTTGGGCCGAAACTTGGTTGTAGCGCGGTGAGAAGGGAACGGGCGAAGGGCCCAATCCTACTTTGCCCCTACCTCCGCCAAGGGCGTGAGTGTAGTCGAGCTATAGAGCAGGAGGACGGCGAGGTCTGTTGCCGGGTTACAATATTTATCCTAAGATAATGAGGACTCGTTCCTTGGTGCGGGCCTCGCCCACGCGCAAGAGAAACCTGGCAAACACCCTTCTCTTCATTAATACGTTGCTAACGAGTACAATTCATACAGAATGCATGCGTGAGCAAGGGGGTTACAAGGTTTAAATCTTACAAAGGCCCGTAGGCCTAATAAATGAAAAGAGATAAGGTGCCCGTAATCCCTTTCTTGTCCCTCTCCTCAGGAAATAGAACAAGAAGGCAGAAGGGCAAAAGGATTGCCTAGGCGAGGTACGAGCAGCAGAAGACACCAAAAGAACATCCTGGCAGCCGTCTAGAAGAGGGTTGATGATGATGTTGCCGGGGGAAGAGCCAAAAGATGAGGCAGCAGGCCGGCAATACGCGATGAAGGCGTCGGTGCCCGCGTACTCCGACTTGACGGCCCGCCGCCCGCCTTCTTCATCTTCCCCGGCCTTCCCGCGCCAACCGCCCAAGGAGGCGACCCCGAGAAGTTCAAGGAGCTGGCGATGCAGATGATGATGCTGCCGGCGTCGCCCAGGGACGGTGTGCCCGACGCCTAGTCGGACCTGTCATCCTCCCACCCGCTACCCTCGTCGTTGCTGTCGCTGTCCTCCTCGTCACTCTCGCCCGAAGAAGATCTGTCGCCATCGGTCAAGCTCTCGGCACAACACCCTAGCCTGTGTCCCGAGCGCCCGAAGACTTTGACGGAGAGCAGGTCGCTCTCCGCTAGCTTGAAGTAGAGGACATGCCCATCCATCAAGCAATGGCACGTGCGAAGGTTTTCCAGCCCCGACGAAGAAGCAACACATGAGGGGCAGGGAACCCTGTGTTCACCTGCATGTCGCCATGGCAACACCCCTCCATGTGAAGCCTTAGCCTCGGTGGCCGATCGATCTCCAGAACCCTCGCAAATGCTTCGGGAAGGCGAAGGCGGCTGCGCGGCGGCCCGCGCGATTGCAGGATAAATTCCAATGCTGAATCCCCGATGTGACCGCTCGACGAAGCAGGAGGAGATGGCGACGGAGATGGTGACGACGCGGGTGTCCCCTGTCCACGCCCGCCTCTGCCTTGACCACCTCGCCGACCGCGGCCCTGGCCGGCGCCTCTACCTCTAGCGTGGCCTTCACCTTGGATGTCCGGCTCTTCTTTGACTGCCGCCACCTTCTGGCGCGAGGAAGACCTGGTCGCCTCCCCAGGGGCACGGCCACGACCATGCCCTCTCGCCATGACGAAGGAAAGGAAAAGGATCAGACCGAGAGAAGATGGGTGCGAGAAGACGCTGTCCCTCTCCCCTTATATAGAGGGACGTGGCCGAACGAGCCCGGGCGCGACCGCCCCAATCATCCAATCCAACCGTCAGGGGCGCGAGGAGACAAGACCGACCCGCTGCCCCAATCAGCGATGCCCGCCCCCCCCCCCGCCCCAGCGTTCAAACCCATGCCCTCTATGTCCACCGCCTGCCCTCCCCGACGCATGGAGGACACATGGCGGGCGAGCTAGGAATCAGATGGCAAGTGGAGCGGTCATTTCGCGGCCCGTGATCATGGGGCGTGGGCGCAATGACGGCCACGACCCGAGTCTACTTAGTAAATGAGTCGCGCCCCTGCAGCTTCCTCTATTTTTATGAGGAGAACACGCACCGCCTCTTTACTATTAAAACCGTGGAGTGACGCAAGCACGCTGTGGTCACTCCGCACACGACCCCCACGTCACGCACGACCACCACGTCGCGCATTCAACGCAGGTCATGGGGAAGCGCAACCAGCGAAGAAGTTACTACAGTAAAAAAAACTCCGCCTCACATGCCCACGCATCGTTTTGGGCCTAGCCCAACAACGCGTCGCGTTTATGTGTGGCCCAGGCCCGGGGGCTCCTGTCGGTGCACAAAAGTAGGGGCTCTCTTTTGTACCCCTTCACTTCTGTGCGAGCAGTCAGAGCCGCACCTGCGGCCACACTTAGCAGGGCAGAGGAGGGAAGCAGAAGTACAAGACTACTAAAGCGGCGCTCCAACCAAGGGCGTAGAAGACAGAGCAACAAGATGGGCTTTCCCCCGGCGAGACCCTTGCCGGGGCGGTCTACGCAGCCCCGGCAAGCGCCTTGCTGGGGCAAGTCACCCCAATGCTAGCATTGCAGCCACCCTTGAGCCTGAGAGTTCCGACACCATCGACAACGTTGGAACCAAGGCTCGAGAAGTGCCTGCATGGTGGCATGCAGATCTTTGTGAAGACAGAGATCCTACAAATCCTAGATGAGGACCAGAAGACAAGAGAACTGCAAGGCTCCTTGCCGAGGATGCCCACGAGGCCCCGGCAAGGCACCTTGCCGAAGACACCCGCAAGGCCCCGGCAAGACTCTTGGCGAGGGCGCTCACAAGGCCCCGGCAAGACCCTTGCCGGGAACATCCACAAGACCACGGCAAGGCCTTGCCGTCCCAACTCAGTGACCAACTCACCAACTAAAGAAAGTACCCATGTGGCAGTACGTGGGTCCTAATCCAATTAGTCAAGCACCTGCGTGGTGGCATGCAGATCTTTGTGAAGACCCTACCACCACGCCAACTCAGCAGCCTGCCAGCCTACGTGGCACTGCACACCTCGTTGCCCTAGACGCGTGTCGGAGCCAGACGGAGCGACGAAGGATGGGACGGGCCTCGTTACCATCCCCGATAAAGCAAGGGGACACCTCAGGGGCGCATTTATTTAGTTCTGTCCCATAATGACAGGCGATAAGCTTGTACACTGTATACCTTTCCACCTCCTGTGTGCCACTGTGGCAGCCCCTTTTGACTATAAAAGGAGGCCCGCAGCATACTGAGGGGGGATTCCGATCTTTTGGACGGCGCACACACCGTAGATAGTTCATGAACTCAAGAACACTCAAATATACACCAAATGTAGGACTAGGGTATTACGCATCCTCGCGGCCCGAACCTGGATAAACGATCCTCGTGCTGGCTCCTAGACCCGGTCTTTACACAACCCCGCACCCGCCAAGCGTAGAAGGGATCCCAGTGATCCCATAAGTGTCGTTTGCCCGACAAACGGGCAGCCATAACAATGTGTGTGCGATGCAGGACACACGGTTAATTCATTCGAACTGTTTGCGATTAGGTAGAACAACAGAAATGGGCAGCCATATCAATGTGTGTGTGATATATGGCATACGGTTAACTCGGACGAAATGTTTTCGATTAGGGAACACAACAGAAACGGTTCAACTTAACAAGATGTGTGTCATATGCAGCGTACAGTTCACATGGATGAACTGTTTGCGATGAGCCAAAAGAACACAAACGAGTCGTGTAAACAAGATGTGTGTGATACGTGGCAAACAGCCGACTCGGATGAACTGTTTGCGATGAGAAATTACAACACAGACGGTCAATACAGTTACTTCGTGTGTGATTCTGTGTGTACAAAAAACTTTGAACAATGCAAACTAGTTGCTTGCGGTGGCTAGGAGTATCGCACACGACGCGTCTGCGAGTACTCGTGTGTGATGATTAGTATGTTACACATACGTTTCCTTATGTGAACATGTGTGTGAATTTGCAATATGGACAGTTAATATGCAAATGCCTTCTGGACATCGGGCACACGCTTAAACTCAATGAACTGTGTACGATACTAATACTTTCCATGAAAATTGATGAACTTGGGTAACAACAGTTGAGTAACATATATATAGTGGTTACACTATTCGACAAAAGGAGGATCTTCGTAACATGGTTTTGACAACCATATGGTCCATATCTACATACTTAACATAGTAACAACTATCACATTTTAAGAGGCTAAGGGCCAACAACCATATGGTCCATATCTACATACTTAACATATATAGTAACAGCTAGCACATTTTAAGAGGCTGAGGGCCAAAAACCACAACTATCCACTGGAAGTAGCTTGATCACGGCGACTCGGCATCTCGTCAATGAAAAGGAAGAGCCCTCCTGTGCCTTGGTAGAGCAGGAGTAGAATAGTGTCTCCAATTTTCCAATATGGATGCATTGCCACGAGAAGCGAGAACTTGTTAATTTGAATGGTTCCATTTTTGCGGGAAATGCAGTACCTTGCAATCACTTTGGCATTATTAGCAGGCACAAGTGTAATTCGACCAGGCCGAGAAATCGATCCAGGAACTACAGGAGGCAATTTCTGTTGACATGTAGAATTAAAAACAATTGTAACATATTGTTGAAGATATATATAGTTTATGAGCATCAACATTAAAATAAGACTTTTTACCCGCGCTTTGTGCACACAATTGGTCTTGTCCAGTGTGTGCACCATAGGTCTAATTAATCCCATCCAAATCCAGCGTTCATACGCTGTGCTATCTCTGTCAGATTATTAACAAAGTTTTATGACATGCTTCAAGTCCTTCCAGTGAAATTTGGTACGCTTAGTAACATACAGATCATTCACTATGCATCCAACAAATCCTGCTTAAAAGGTGGAAAGGTATTATTTATACAAAACATGGCAGAAGAATATATATTGCGCATAAATTGGTAAACATAATTTGTTACTGCCCAGGAACGGAGTCGGAATATGATATCACAATTGGTTGCTTAAATAGTGATCAATTGGTTGCTTAAATAGTAATATGACAGCATGGAGAAAGTTGAAAGGACACTAACCTCGATCAGACTTTGATCGGCTGATGACGTTGGGGAAGTAAACATCCATGCTAATTAGACCAGGTTGTGGTGCACGCACTAGAATTTTATTGCCAGCTTTCAGTTCATAACACTTAGACATTTTTCTCCAAATGTCCGCATTAAATTAGGAGTGACCATGTTTATCAAGTTTTACGCTAACCGTCATTGTAAATCCATGTTGCGTTGTCAATATGACATCCTGGGAGTCATCAGCAAAGTAAAGCCCAAGATTTCCTTCTACTCCTGTTCTTGAAAAGCAAGGGATGTACTGCTTGAAATGAAAATTAAGATCGTAAATTAGATATATTGAAATAACTGAGCAAGATGCAAATATGGGAGTAACTGATAGAACATATCCATATATAGATGCAAGCAAAGTACAAAAATGTAGAATTAAAAATAGATAATGTAACAAAGATTTGATGTAAATATATAGATAATGTAGCAACAGACGGTATACGTTCATAAATTTAGGCCATGCCGACCGTGGTAGGTTGAGATTGCACATGCCGAGCGCTCCCTGAAGTCATCCGAAATGGTGAGATAGAACTTCGTTTCCGACTAGCGACGACCATAGTTGCCCGATTTGTGTTCGCACTGTGCACACATGAATGAACACCCACGAATCAGCTAGAACAAAAATGATTCCACGGCGATTTCCGCTGGTTGATTAACAGCGACGGACGGACTGCGATAAGAGATGAGTGAATATTTTGCTAATTAAGTTGATTACCTTCTCCATGAGAAAAATCCCCGGTCCAATCCCGCAGAAAACCCCAGTCGACCAGAGTCTAGAATGTCGGTGCACATAGGCGGCGGAAAGCGGTGGAGGCGAAATCCGGTGTCGTTTGGAGCTCGACCTATGCCCACCGCCAACAGCCTTCGAGCTTAGGGTGCAGAGTTGCGGAGGAGTCCACGGTGAGTGAGTGGGGACAAAGTGGGCAAGGGTTTTCTTTTCCTTTTGCATGTGTGAGTGAACACACACGGTTCGCGGAGGCTACGGAGATGAATGTGTGCGATAGTAAATCACCGAGATTTAATGGGAATCCAAATTTCCATTGTCGTTCATCCATGAGTTTTTTTCTACGATGAACATAAACCCCACTAATCACCGTGTTCAAATTTGACACTTTTCCGGGTTCATTTAAAAAATTTAGGGGATTATGTGCATTTTGTAGGCATTAATGCACGTAACTCAAATTAAAACAATTGGTGCATGAAAGGGTGCACAAGAACGGTCTGGAAAAACCATACTCGTGGTATTTAGTAATTTCTCAAGCCTTTTACAAGGAACGGGCAGAGATTTCAATGGAATGCGTGGCAATAGTCAACCACAAACGCGTTATTTACTGGGTTATCAACTATGAAACAATGAAATATGTGCTTGAAAAACATGACGGCTGGCATGGTGCCATGGTATGGCCTCACTGTGCCCTGGTTAAATGCTGAGAAGGTTTGGTTTATGTCGTCATGCACGCCCTTCATAAATTGAACCATCACCGAGGAAGTTCAATGCTTTCGAGAGCGAAATCACCAAGATTGAAGGGGAATCCAAATTTTCGTCCTAGTTTACCATTCAGTTTTTTTTCAACGATCAACATACCGCCTCAAATGAAACGTGTTCTAAATTGACATTTTTCTGAACTCATTTACCATATTTAGGGGATTGTGTGCATTTTCTAGGCAGTAATTATGCACATAATTCAAATTCGAACAATCGGTGCATGAAAAGGTGCACAAGAACGGTCTGGAAAACAATGCTCGTGCTATACAAAAAATGAAACACATGGTTGGAAAGCATGATGCCTGGTGTGGTGCCATTGTCGGATCACGAGTTCCGGCAAAACCCTCAAGGTTCGAACACTGGGGTGTGCACGAAGATTTCCCCCCTACCGATCCACATCCTAGTTTTGCTAAGATCTCAAGGACGAACTCGACCAACTAACAACACAAGGGACACAAGATTTATACTGGTTTGGGCCACCGTTGTGCTGTAATACCCTACTCTAGTGTGTGGTGGTGGATTGCCTCTTGGGCTGATGATGAATAGTAGAAGGGGAAGAACAGCCTCCTGAGGTTGAGGTGTTCTTGTGCTTGGTGGGTGTGAGGATGAGTTGGATCTAGTCCAAGGTGAGATGGTTGAGGCTCTGCTCAAGATCAGATACCCCCTACTACGGTGGCTAGTCCTATTTATAGAGGCCCTGGTCCTCTCCCCAAATATTGAGCGGGAAGGGAGCCAACAACGGCCGATTTGAAAGGGGACAACTAGTACAGCTTATCCTGACAAAAGCAGTCTTCGCCTGCAAAAGGCTCTGGTGGTGACGCCGTCTTGGGCTCCATGGTGACCTCCGTCTTGCCGTCCTGCTGGTCTTGGTCTTGTTGCACTGATATGGAAACCTTTGCTTGATGCCTCGGTACTCCGTGCCTGCGCTTGCTCCCTTAGCACCAAAGAGGAAACAAGGACACTGCGTGCGCTGGCGCCCGCCTGGTCTCAATCGTCATGGCTCACGTCACGAGAACCTCGCGAGGTTTGCCCTGCCTTGATCTCTCCACCCCTCGCGAGCCTTCCTGGTGAGGCCGCTCCTGAGGAGGTCTTGCATCGTCTGCCTCGCGAGGCTTGGCCCCCTCGCGAGGGTCTTGAGTGCCTTGTTGATGAAGATGGGCCGTACAGGCCTGCTAGCAAAGCCACGCCATGGGCCGCAGGCAGGCAAGTCTGGGGACCCCCGTTCCCAGAACGCCAACAGTAGCCCCCAGGCCCAAGGCGCGCTCGGGCTTGGCTTCGAGGCGAAGCCAAAGGTCAAGCGCGGAGCACCGCAGGCCCCAAAAGCCTGCAGCCTCGGTCGATGCGTGGCGGTTGATTGGACGTGGGCGTCTCCGCTTCCCCACGCTGCCTCGGCAACTGCCCGATTTGACAAGTCCCTGCGACATGCAAGGAAAACCATCATTACCTGTGATCGTGGGGGCGCTGGTTGGCCTTCTCCTGCTATAAATGAGGAGGGGTTAGAGCCCCCGTCGCCCGTTTCTTCCCATTCCGCTTGCTTCTTCTTCTGCTCCATCGCCGACCCCAATGGCACCGTCGAAGAGGTTCTCCGCCGCAGAGAAGGGGAAAGCCCCTCGCGAAGGGCCCGGCTTCCCGGCGCTGAAGCGGGGACGCGGCCGTCCCCGTAAGCACACCGCGACCCCCGCTGCAGTCCCCCGATCCCGCGGTGGCGCCACTGCGCGTGGCAGGGGTCGTTCCAGTCATGGCAGCCCTGGTGGCGAAGGGAGACGCGCCATAGTTGCACAGCCTCCCCGGCTGCGCTTCCATTCAGCGGAGGTGTGGCCGGAGTTCGTCGTCTGGTCGGAGAACCCGGCCGGCAACTGGCTTCAGCTCCCGCGCTTCTTCGCCGATGAGCTGCCGGCCTCCGGTCCTGGCGGGCTGTGGCTGCAGGCGGACGGCTGCTGCAGCAGAGCTTCTTCGGTTGTGGTCGAGGTCTCCGCCGTGGGAAACATACCTCTGGCCCGCGGCTGGCAGACATTGGCCCGCGCGTGCGGCCTGGTCAGGCGGTGTACTCTTCATTTCAGGTACGACGGTGATGCGACCCTCTACGTGAGGGTGTTTGGGGAAGATGGTCGCCGCGTTGGGTGCTGCCCCAAGGTGAACGACGGCGAGGAGGTGCTCGGCCTTGGCGATGGTCGAGACGAGGACGAGGGTGAACCCGCCCTTGGTGATGACCGCGTTTCGTCCAGCTACTGCGGCTCTTCCCCCGGCGATAGCTCCAGCAGCGGTGGCTACGACCAGCCGCCACGCCCGCTTCGAAGGTGGTAGCAGATCGTCTCATCGTCGTGCCCCCATGAAGCGCGAGGAGGGGTCTGGCTGAGCTCGGGACGGTGCCAGGAGCCCACCTCCGTGGATCGCTGTAAGGGCAGGCGGCGCTTTATTTTGTTCTTCCTTTCCTTTCTGCATCAAGAAGAAACCAGTATGGGCCCCGGAGGGCGTGTATCGAACTATGTATCTGTTGGGGAATTGTAACGCCCACGATGCGGCTATATCTCCCACGTGTCGAGGCACGACTTAGAGGCATAACCGCATAGTGGTTTTGTCGCAAGAAGGGTCATCTTCACACAATCCCATGTAATGAACAAGAATGGGATAAAGAGTTGGCTTACAATCGCCACTTCACACAATACATAGATATCATCATACATCATCCAAAATACAATCATATAGACGGGCTACGGCCAAAATCCAGATGAAAATAAGACAACCCCAAATGCTAGATCCCCGATCGTCCCAACTGGGCTCCACTACTGATCATCAGGAAAAGACACATAGTAACGACCACGATCCTCGTCGAACTCCCACTTGAGATCGACGCCAACATCTGCACTGGCTTCGTCGGCACCTGCAACTGTTTTGGTAGAATCGGTGAGTCACGGGGACTCAGCAATCTCACACCCGCGAGATCAAGACTATTTAAGCTTAAAGGGGGAATGGTGCAAAGAGGTGGAGCTGCAGCGGCAAAAGCATATATGGTGGCTAACTTGCGCAAATGAGAGCGAGAAGAGAAGCAAAGGAACGGTCGTCATCTAGCAATGACCAAGAAGCGGTCCTGAACACCTACTTACGTCATACATGACACATACCGTGTTCACTTCCCGGACTCCGCTGAGAAGAGACCATCACGGCTACACACGCACTTGGTGTATTTTAAATGGGTCAAGTGACAAGTTATCTACAACCGGACATTAACAAATTCCCATCTGCCACATAACCGCGGGCACGGCTTTCGAAAGATAATACCCTGCAGGGGTGTCCCAACTTAGCCCATCATAAGCTCTCACGGTCAACGAAGGATAAACCTTCTCCCGGAAAGACCCAATCAGTCTCGGAATCCCGGTTTACAAGACATCTCGACAATGGTAAAACAAGACCAGCAAAGCCGCCCGAATGTGCCGACAAATCCCGATAGGAGCTGCACATATCTCGTTCTCAGGGCACACCGGATAAGTCAAGCTACGAGTAAAACCAGACCTCGAGTTTCCCCGAGGTGGCCCCGCAGGCTGCTCGGTTCGGACCAACACTCGAAGGAGCACTGGCCCGGGGGGGGGTTAAGATAAGATGACCCTCGGGCTCGGGAAAACCCGGGGGAAAAGGCTTAGGCGGCAAATAGTAAAACCAAAGTTGGTCCTTGCTGGAGGAGTTTTATTCAAGGCGAACTGTCAAGGGGGTCCCATAAATCACCCGACCGTGTAAGGAACGCAAACTCAAGGAACATAATCCCGGTATAACAGTAACTAGGGCGGCAAGAGTGGAACAAACCACCAGGCATAAGGCCGAGCCTTCCACCCTTTACCAAAATATATAGATGCAGTAATTAAATAAGAGATATTGTGATATCCCAACATATCCATGTTCCGACATGGAACAAACTTCAACTTCACCTGCAACTAGCAACGCTATAAGAGGGGCTGAGCAAAAGCGGTAACATAGCCAAACAACGGTTTGCTAGGAGAGGATGGTTAGAGGCTAACATGGCTAAAATAGGAGACATGATAAAGCAAGTGATAGGTAGCGAGCATGGCAATAGAGCGAACAACTAGCATAGCAAAGATATAAGTGATTTCGAGGGGTGGTCATCTTGCCTGCAAGATTCTCAGAGTTGTCGAAAGCTTGATCCTCGTAAGCGTACTCGATAGGTTCCTTGTTCACGAACTCGTCTCCCGGCTCTACCCAAGACAAGAACACAAACAAACGGAACCACAATCAACAACGAGAAATGCGCAAGCAACATGATGCAAAACATGTATGATATGCAAGATATGGTATGCGATGCATATGCGTGCTCCGGAAGGAAAAAGATGAACATGGCAGTAACTTGGCAAACCAAGCATGCCACTGGAAAGATGAGATGATTTCGGTCGAAATCGATATAAAGATCACCGGGATCGGATGCACGGTTTGCAAATGACAAGCAAAACAAGAATGACCCTAATCTGCGATAAACAGCAAGATAGCACTTCAAATGCAACAAGTAACAATGCTACAGCACCCCAACATAGCAACAAAGCACATGACAGTAATCTACAGGAGATTCTTGTCAAAAGATGAACACTGAGCTACTGCTAGTTCCCAACATAACAAGCTCAAACAAGCATGGAAAAAGTGCAAAAGATTACAGGTTCACAGACTTGGTGAAAAACTGGACAAGGCAGAAATCAGCATCAGGTAGCAATGTTCAGAGCACGAAATCAACATACTACAGAAACTTAACATAGCAAAACAAGGCATGGTAGTGTTCTACTAAAAGTACATAACAAAAGTCCCTTACTGACCATAAGACAAAAAGGACCATAAGATAAGATGGCAAGCATGTAAACATAGCAAGTTTCGTTAACAGGTTTCAGACTTGGCAGAAAACCGAGTATGGCAGAGTTTATTAATATGTAGGCCTCTTTGTGAGCTTGATGCACTCACTACAGAGCAATGCATGACAAACCAAGCATACCTACAGCAAGATGGCATGTTTATGAAGCTATCCATGGCAAGAAAAATTGCATAGCATGTATGGATCAACTACAATAAGCTTGGCAAAAATGCATGTCATGGTAAGAATCTGCCAGAAATATTTTATAGCAAAAGTAGAGCAAGAATGAGTCATGCTATGGTACTCCAAAATTGCAAACAATTGCCGGAATGGATCAACTACAACTATAGCTACAAAACATCCTTACGGAACATCTCCAAAATATGCATGGATCTCCCTGTAGCATCAAGTTTACATGGCAACAAAATTACAGCAGACAAAGACTTAGAGAAAACACTAAGTCCCTGAAATCAGAATTATTACGGGACCTACTTTGCATGCTTGTGCTAGTCACCACAAAGACTACAAAACTACATGGACTATACCACTGGAAAGATGGCATGGCATACTTCAAAACACATGTAGAGCTCATGCTCAAAAGATGCACAGAATAAATGATACAAAAATGACAAATCTCCAAGTTCTGACAAGAACCAGAGATTAACAGCAACTAGCCCTCTTCCAACTAAGATTTGGGCATCAAGATGACCTCTAATGAACATGGTGCAATTGAACAAAATGAAGATCATCACGAGACGAACAATTTGACATATTATACGCGCGAATCGGAGCTACATGCACAAAGTTATCGCATCGGGAACAGGAGCATATGCTGAAGATTTCTGGGACTTGGAGAAAAAGAGGGGGGTTCGAGGAAAGTCAACGGGGGAGTTACCGATCCAGATCTGGCCGGACTACAGGAGCTCGGGCTCGGCTCCGGCGGCGAGGCAGTGGCCGGCGAGGCCTGGCCGGAGGAGGGGAGGGCCGAGGGAGGAGAGGCGGCGCCGGAGGAGGGGGTCGCCGGCGGGGGCGGCGAGCGCC
>NC_057799.1:532049507-532050771 GCF_018294505.1 Triticum aestivum
GAAATCAATATGCTACAGAAACTTAACATAGCAAAACAAGGCATTTTAGTGTTCTACTAAATGCACATGACAAAAGCCCCTTACTGACCATAAGCCAAAAAGGACCAGAAGATATGATGGCAAGCATGTAAACATAGCAAGTTCCGTTATCAGGTTTCAGACTTAGCAGAAAACAGAGCATGGCAGAGTTTATTAATATATAGGCCTCTTTGTGAGCTTGATGCACTCACTACAGAGCAATGCATGACAAACCAAGCAAACCTACAGCAAGATGGCATGTTTATGAAGCTATCCATGGCAAGAACAATTGCATAGCATGTATGGATCAACTACAATAAGCTTGGCAAGATTGCAAATCATGTTAAGAATCTGCCAGAAATATTTTATATCAAAAGTAGAGCAAGATTGAGTCATGCTATGGTACTCTAAAATTGCAAACAATTGCAGGAATGGATCAATTTAAACTATAGCTACAAAACATCCTTACTGAACATCTCAAAAATATGCATGGATCTCTCTCTAGCATCAAGTTTACATGGCAACAAAAATTACAGCAGACAAAGACTTGAGAGAAATCACTAAGTCCCTGAAATCAGAAATATTACGGGGCCTACTTTGCATGCTTGTGCTAGTCACCACAAAGATCACACAAATACATGGACTATACCACTGGAAAGATGGCATGGCCTAATTCAAGACACATGTAGAGCTCATGCCCAAAAGATGCACAGATTAAATGATACAAAAATGACAAATCTCCAAGTTCTGATAAGAACCAGAGCTTAACAGCAACTAGCCCTCTTCCAACGAAGATTTGGGCATCAAGATGACCTCTAATGAAAATGGTGCAATTCAACAAAATGAAGAGCATCACGAGACGAACAATTTGACATATTATACGCACGAATCGGAGCTACATGCACAAAGTTATCGCATCGGGAACAGGAGCATATGCTGAAGATTTCTGGGACTTAGAGAAAAAGAGGGGGGTTCGAGGAAAGTCAACGGGGGAGTTACCGATCCAGATCTGGCCGGACTACAGGAGCTCGGGCTCGGCTCCGGCGGCGAGGCAGTGGCCGGCGAGGCCTGGCCGGAGGAGGGGAGGGCCGAGGGAGGAGAGGCGGCGCCGGAGGAGGGGGTCGCCGGCGGGGGCGGCGAGCGCCGGTGGCGGGCGCGCGGCGGCGGGGACGGGCGCCGCGGCGGCGGCGATGGCCGGCGGTGGGGAAGCGGCGGCGGAGGCGGCGCCCGGCGGCGGGGCAGGTGC
>NC_057799.1:532050931-532063541 GCF_018294505.1 Triticum aestivum
GCCCGCGGGCCGGCGGGGGACGGCGGCGGCGCGCGCTGATGTGGCGTCGCGTGATTCGTCCGCCGGCGCGGGCGGACGTGTCCAGCGCGGGCGGACGTTGTCCGGCGGCGCGAGGGATTTTTGCTAGGGTTAGACTGCGATTCCGTTTTTCGGGATGCCCACTCATTTATAGGTAGAGGGAGCTAGGAGACTCCAAATGAGGTGCGGTATTCGCCCACACGATCGTGATCGAACGACCTAAAGCATGGAAGAGAGTTTGGTGGGCTTTGGGCTGGTTTTGGAGGGGTTTTTTGCTGGATACTCAAATGGACTTTGCGGATGCCCGGTTAACCGATGGAGTACCAAACGACCTCCGAATGGAACGAAACTTGACCGGTAGTATCCGGGTGGTATATTAAGACCACTTGGCAAACCTCGGTCCATTCCGAGAAAGTTTGACACACGCACACGAAAGAAAACTAGAGGGGTGCACCGGAGGAGATAGGAGCGCCGGATTGGAAAACGGACAACGGGGAAAATGCTCGGATGCAAGAGACGAACACGTATGCGAATGCAATGCACATGATGACATGATATGAAAATGCATGACATGACAAAATACAAAACGAAAGACAAAAACCAGACAACAGTGGGAAAAACATATCACATAGCCGAAAATGGAAAGAGTCGGAGTTACAAATATGGCAAGTTACATGCGGGGTGTTACAGGAATGTAGTAATTTCAAAAAAATTCCTTCGCACACGCAAGATCATGGTGATGCATAGCAACGAGAGGGGAGAGTGTGTCCACGTACCCTTGTAGACCGAAAGCGGAAGCGTTAGCACAACGCGGTTAATGTAGTTGTACGTGTTCACGATCTGACCGATCAAGTACCAAACGCATGGCACCTCCGAGTTCTGCACACGTTCAACTCGATGACGTCCCTCGAACTCCGATCTAGCCGAGCTTTGAGGGAGAGTTCCGTCAGCACGACGGCGTGGTGACGATGATGATGTTCTACCTACGCAGGGCTTCTCCTAAGCACCACTACAATATTATCGAGGTGGATTATGGTGGAGGGGGGCACCGCACACGGCTAAGGGATCCAAGAGATCAATTGTTGTGTCTCCAAGGGGTTCCTCCCTCCCCGTATATAAAGGAGTGGAGGAGGGGGAGGGGGCCGGCCACCCTAGGCGAGCCCCATGAGGAGTCCTACTCCCACCGGGAGTAGGACTCCCCCCTTCCATGTGGGAGTAGGAGAGGAGAGGGAAGGAGAGAGGGGAGAAAGCAAAGGGGGGGGGGCGCCGCCCCCCTCCTTGTCCAATTCGGACTGGGGGGAGGGGAGGGGCGCGCGGCTGCCCCTTGGCTGCCCCTCCTCTTCTCCACTAGGGCCCAACAGGCCCATAGGCTCCCCGGGGGGTTCTGGTACTCCGGTATATGCCCGACACTCCCCGAAACCATTCCGGTGTCCGAACATAGTCGTCCAATATATCAATCTTTATGTCTCGACCATTTCGAGACTCCTCGTCATGTCCGTGATCACATCCGGGACTCCAAACTACCTTCGGTACATCAAAACACATAAACTCATAATATAACCGTCATCAAACTTTAAGCGTGCGGACCCTACGGGTTCGAGAACTATGTGGACATGACCGAGACACGTCTCCGGTCAATAACCAATAGCGGAACCTGGATGTTCATATTGGCTCCCACATATTCTACGAAGATCTTTATCGGTCAAACCGCATAACAACATACGTTGTTCCGTTTGTCATCGGTATGTTACTTGCCCGAGATTCGATCATCGGTATCTCAATACCTAGTTCAATCTCGTTACCGGCAAGTCTCTTTACTCGTTCCGTAATACATCATCCCGCAAGTAACTCATTAGTTGCAATGCTTGCAAGGCTTAAGTGATGTGCATTACCGAGTGGGCCCAGAGATACCTCTCCGACAATTGGAGTGACAAATCCTAATCTCAAAATACGCCAACCCAACAAGTACCTTCGGAGACACCTGTAGAGCACCTTTATAATCTCCCAGTTACATTGTGACATTTGGTAGCACACAAAGTGTTCCTCCGGTAAACGGGAGTTGCATAATCTCATAGTCATAGGAACATGTATAAGTCATGAAGAAAGCAATAGCAACATACTAAACGATCAAGTGCTAAGCTAACGGAATGGGTCAAGTCAATCACATCATTCTCCTAATGATGTGATCCCGTTAATCAAATGACAACTCTTTGTCTATGGCTAGGAAAGATAACCATCTTTGATGAACGAGCTAGTCAAGTAGAGGCATACTAGTGACACTCTGTTCATCCATGTATTCACACATGTATCATGTTTCCGGTTAATGCAATTCTAGCATGAATAATAAACATTTATCATGATATAAGGAAATAAATAAAAACTTTATTATTGCCTCTAGGGCATATTTCCTTCAGTCTCCCACTTGCACTAGAGTCAATAATCTAGATTACACAGTAATGATTCTAACACCCATGGAGCCTTGGTGCTGATCATGTTTCGCTCGTGGAAGAGGCTTAGTCAACGGGTCTGCAACATTCAGATCCGTATGTATCTTGCAAATCTCTATGTCTCCCACCTGGACTTGATCCCGGATGGAGTTGAAGCGTCTCTTGATGTGCTTGGTTCTCTTGTGAAATCTGGATTCCTTGGCCAAAGCAATTGCACCAGTATTGTCACAAAAGATTTTCATTGGACCCGATGCACTAGGTATGACACCTAGATCAGATATGAACTCCTTCATCCGGCCTCCTTCATTTGCTGCTTCTGAAGCAGCTATGTACTTTGCTTCACATGTAGATCCCGCTACGACGCTTTGTTTAGAATCGTCCGGATCAGTGTCAAACCTTGCATCGACGTAACCATTTACGACGAGCTCTTTGTCACCTCCATAAACGAGAAACATATCCTTAGTCCTTTTCAGGTATTTCAGGATGTTCTTGACCGCTTTCCAGTGGTCCACTCCTGGATTACTTTGGTACCTCCCTGCTAAACTAATAGCAAGGCACACATCAGGTCTGGTACACAACATTGCATACATGATAGAGCCTATGGCTGAAGCATAGGGAACATCTTTCATTTTCTCTCTATCTTCTGTAGTGGTCGGGCATTGAGTCTTACTCAACTTCACACCTTGTAACACAGGCAAGAACCCTTTCTTTGCTTGATCCATTTTGAACTTCTTCAAAACTTTGTCAAGGTATGTGCTGTGTGAAAGTCCAATTAAGCGTCTTGATCAAGGTCCTTCATTGAAAAACTCTTATTCAAATATCCTTTTATGCTATCTGGAAATTCTATATCATTTCCAATCAACAATATGGCATCCACATATAATATCAGATATGCTATAGAGCTCCCACTCAATTTCTTGTAAATACAGGCTTCTCCAAAAGTCTGTATAAAACCATATGCTTTGATCACACTATCAAAACGTTTATTCCAACTCCGAGAGGCTTGTGTCAGTCCATAAATTGATCGCTGGAGCTTGCACACTTTGTTAGCTCCCTTTAGATCGACAAAACCTTCCGGTTGCATCATATACAACTCTTCTTCCAGAAATCCATTCAGGAATGCAGTTTTGACATCCATTTGCCAGATTTCATAATCATAAAATGCGGCAATTGGTAACATGATTTGGACAGACTTAAGCATCGCTACGGGTGAGAAGGTCTCATCGTAGTCAATCCCTTGAACTTGTCGAAAACCTTTTGCAACAAGTCGAGCTTTATAGGCAGTAACATTACCGTCAGCGTCAGTCTTCTTCTTGAAGATCCATTTATTCTCGATGGCTTGCCGATCATCGGGCAAGTCAACCAAAGTCCATACTTTGTTCACATACATGCATCCCATCTCAGATTTCATGCCCTCAAGCCATTTTGCGGAATCTGGGCTCACCATCGCTTCTTCGTAGTTCGTAGGTTCGTCATGGTATAGTAACATAACCTCCAGAATAGGATTACCGTACCACTCTGGTGCGGATCTTACTCTGGTTGACCTACGAGTTTCAGTAACAACTTGATTTGAAGTTTCATGATCATCATCATTAACTTCTTCACTAATTGGTGTAGACGTCATAGGAACCGATTTCTGTGATGAACTATTTTCCAATAAGGGAGCAGGTACTGTTACCTCATCAAGTTCTACTTTCCTCCCACTCACTTCTTTCGAGAGAAACTCCTTCTCTAGAAAGGATCCATTCTTAGCAACGAATGTCTTGCCTTCGGATCTGTGATAGAAGGTGTACCCAACAGTTTCCTTTGGGTATCCTATGAAGACACATTTCTCCGATTTGGGTTCGAGCTTATCAGGTTGAAGCTTTCTCACATAAGCATCGCATCCCCAAACTTTAAGAAACGAGAACTTTGGTTTATTGCCAAACCACAGTTCATAAGGCGTCGTCTCAACGGATTTTGATGGTGCCCTATTTAACGTGAATGTGGCCGTCTCTAAAGTATAACCCCAAAACGATAGCGGTAAATCAGTAAGAGACATCATAAATCGCACCATATCTAGTAAAGTATGATTACGACGTTCGGACACACCATTACGCTGTGGTGTTCCGCGTGGCGTGAGTTGTGAAACTATTCCGCATTGTTTCAAATGTAGACCAAAACTCGTAACTCAAATATTCTCCTCCACGATCAGATCGTAGAAACTTTATTTTCTTATTACGATGATTTTCAACTTTACTCTGAAATTCTTTGAACTTTTCAAATGTTTAAGACTTATGTTTCATTAAGTAGATATACCCATATCTACTTAAATAATCTGTGAAGGTGAGAAAATAACGATACCCGCTCCGAGCCTCAACATTCATTGGACCACATACATCAGTATGTATGATCTCCAACAAATCAGTTGCTCGCTCCATAGTTCCGGAGAACGGCGTTTTAGTCATCTTGCCCATGAGGCATGGTTCGCAAGTACCAAGTGATTCATAATCAAGTGATTCCAAAAGTCCATCAGTATGGAGTTACCGCATGCGCTTTACACCAATATGACCCAAACGGCAGTGCCACAAATAAGTTGCACTATCATTATCAACTCTGCATCTTTTGGCTTCAACATTATGAATATGTGTATCTCTACTATCGAGATTCATCAAAAATAGGCCACTCTTCAAGGGTGCATGACCATAAAAGATATTACTCATATAAATAGAACAACCATTATTCTCAGATTTAAATGAATAACCGTCTCGCATCAAACAAGATCCAGGTATAATGTTCATGCTCAACACTGGCACCAAATAACAATTATTTAGGTCTAAAACTAATCCCGAAGGTAGATGTAGAGGTAGCGTGCCGACGGCGATCACACCGACTTTGGAACCATTTCCCACGCGCATCGTCACCTCGTCCTTAGCCAGTGTTCGCTTAATCCGTAGTCCCTGTTTTGAGTTGCAAATATTAGCAACAAAACCAGTATCAAATACCCAGGTGCTACTGCGAGCTCTGGTAAGGTACACATCAAAAACATGTATATCACATATACCTTTGTTCACCTTGCCATCCTTCTTATCCGCCAAATACTTGGGGCAGTTCCGCTTCCAGTGACCAGTCTGCTTTCAGTAGAAGCACTCTGTCTCAGGCTTAGGTCCAGACTTGGGTTTCTTCTCTTGAGGAACAACTTGTTTGCTGTTCTTCTTGAAGTTCCCCTTCTTCTTCCCTTTGCCCTTTTTCTTGAAACTGGTGGTCTTATTGACCATCAACACTTGATGCTCCTTCTTGATTTCTACCTCCGTAGCCTTTAGCATTGCGAAGAGCTCGGGAATCGTTTTATCCATCCCTTGCATGTTATAGTTCATCACGAAGCTCTTGTAGCTTGGTGGCAGTGATTGAAGAATTCTGTCAATGATGCTATCATCCTGAAGATTAACTACCAGTTGAATCAAGTGATTGTTATACCCAGACAACCTGAGTTTATGCTCACTGACAGAACTATTCTCCTCCATCTTGCAGCTGTAGAACTTATTGGAGACTTCATATCTCTCAATCCGGGCATTTGCTTGAAATATTAACTTCAACTCCTGGAACATCTCATATGCTCCATGACGTTCAAAACATCGTTGAAGTCCCGGTTCTAAGCCATAAAGCATGGCACACTGAACTATTGAGTAGTCATCAGCTTTGCTCTGCCAGACGTTCATAACATCTGGTGTTGCTCCTGCAGCAGGTTTGGCACCTAGCGGTGCTTCCAGGACGTAATTCTTCTGTGCAGCAATGAGGATAATCTTCAAGTTACGGACCCAGTCCGTGTAATTTCTACCATCATCTTTCAACTTTGCTTTCTCAATGAACGCATTAAAATTCAACGGAACAACAGCACAAGCCATCTATCTACAACAAACATAGACATGCAAAATACTATCAGGTACTAAGTTCATGATAAATTTAAGTTCAATTAATCATATTACTTAAGAACTCCCACTTAGATAGACATCCCTCTAATCATCTAAGTGATCACGTGATCCAAATCAACTAAACCATAACCGATCATCACGTGAAATAGAGTAATTTTCAATGGTAAACATCACTATGTTGATCATATCTACTATATGATTCACGCTCTACCTTTCGGTCTCAGTGTTTCGAGGCCATATCTGCATATGCTAAGTTTATCAAGTTTAACCTGAGTATTCTCCGTGTGCAAAACTGGCTTGCACCCGTTGTAGATGGACATAGAGCTTATCTCACCCGATCATCATGTGGTGTCTGGGCACGACGAACTTTGGCAACGGTGCATACTCAGGGAGAACACTTTTATCTTGAAATTTAGTGAGAGATCATCTTATAATGCTACCGTCAATCAAAGCAAAATAAGATGCATAAAAGATAAACATCACATGCAATCAATATAAGTGATATGATATGGCCATCATCATCTTGTGCTTGTGATCTCCATCTCCGAAGCACCGTCATGATCACCATCATCACCGGCGCGACACCTTGATCTCCATCGTAGCATCGTTGTCGTCTCGCCAACTATTGCTTCTACGACTATCGCTACCGCTTAGTGATAACGTAAAGCAATTACAGGGCGATTGCATTGCATACAATAAAGCGACAACCATATGGCTCCTGCCAGTTGCCGATAACTCGGTTACAAAACATGATCATCTCATACAATAAAATATAGCATCATGCTTTGAACATATCACATCACAACATGCCCTGCAAAAACAAGTTAGACGTCCTCTACTTTGTTGTTGCAAGTTTTACGTGGCTGCTAAGGGTTGAGCAAGAACGGTTCTTACCTACGCATCAAAACCACAACGATAGTTCGTCAAGTTAGTGTTGTTTTAACCTTCTCAAGGACCGGGCGTAGCCACACTCGGTTCAAATAAAGTTGGAGAAACTGACACCCACCAGCCACCTGTGTGCAAAGGACGTCGGTAGAACCAGTCTCGCGTAGGCGTACGCGTAATGTCGGTCCAGGCAGCTTCATCCAACAATACCGCCGAACCAAAGTGTGACATGCTGGTAAGCAGTATGACTTGTATCGCCCACAACTCACTTGTGTTCTACTCGAGCATATAACATCAACGCATAAAATCTGGCTCGGATGCCACTGTTGGGGAACGTAGTAATTTCAAAAAAAATCCTACGCACACGCAAGATCATGGTGATGCATAGCAACAAGATCAGAAGCAGCTTCACCGAGGTCCTTCATTGAAAAACTCTTATTCAAATATCCTTTTATGCTATCCGGAAATTCTATATCATTTCCAATCAACAATATGTCATCCGCATATAATATCTGAAATGCTACAGAGGTCCCACTCAATTTCTTGTAAATACAGGCTTCTCCAAAAGTCTGTATAAAACCATATGCTTTGATCACACTATCAAAACGTTTATTCCAACTCCGAGAGGCTTGCGCCAGTCCATAAATTGATTGCTGAAGCTTGCACACTTGGTTAGCTCCCTTTGGATCGACAAAACCTTCCGGTTGCATCATATACAACTCTTCTTCCAGAAATCCATTTAGGAATGCAGTTTTGACATCCATTTGCCAAATTTCATAATCATAAAATGCGGCAATTGGTAACATGATTTGGACAGACTTAAGCATCGCTACGGGTGAGAAGGTCTCATCGTAGTCAATCCCTTGAACTTGTCGAAAACCTTTTGCAACAAGTCGAGCTTTATAGACAGTAACATTACTTCAGCGTCAGTCTTCTTGAAGATCCATTTATTCTCGATGGCTTGTCGATCATCGGGCAAGTCAACCAAAGTCCATACTTTGTTCACATACATGGATCCCATCTCAGATTTCATGGCCTCAAGCCATTTTGTGGAATCTGGGCTCACCATCGCTTCTTCATAGTTCGTAGGTTCGTCATGGTATAGTAACATAACCTCCAGAATAGGATTACCGTACCACTCTGGTGCGGCTCTTAGTCTGGTTGACCTACGAGTTTCAGTAACAACTTGATTTGAAGTTTCATGATCATCATCATTAACTTCTTCACTAATTGGTGTACACGTCACAGGAACCGATTTCTGTGATGAACTATTTTCCAATAAAGGAGCAGGTACTGTTACCTCATCAAGTTCTAGTTTCCTCTCACTCACTTCTTTCGAGAGAAACTCCTTCTCTAGAAAGGATCCATTCTTGGCAACGAATGTCTTGCCTTCGGATCTGTGATAGAAGGTGTGCCCAACAGTTTCCTTTGGGTATCCTATGAAGACACCTTTCTCCGATTTGGGTTCGAGCTTATCAGGTTGAAGCTTTTTCACATAAGCATCGCATCCCCAAACTTTAAGAAACGACAACTTTGTTTATTGCCAAACCACAGTTCATAAGGCGTCGTCTCAACGGATTTTGATGGTGCCCTATTTAACGTGAATGCGGCCGTCTCTAAAGCATAACCCCAAAATGATAGCGGTAAATCAGTAAGAGACATCATAGATCGCACCATATATAGTAAAGTACGATTACGACGTTCGTACACACCATTACGCTATGGTGTTCCGTGTGGCGTGAGTTGCAAAACTATTCCGCATTGTTTCAAATGTAGACCAAAACTCGTAAGTCAAATATTCTCCTCCATGATCAGATCGTAGAAACTTTATTTTCTTATTACGATGATTGTCAACTTTACTCTGAAATTCTTTGAACTTTTCAAATGTTTAAGACTTATGTTTCATTAAGTAGATATACCCATATCTACTTAAACCATCTGTGAAGGTGAGAAAATAACGATACCCGCTGCGAGCCTCAACATTCATTGGACCACATACATCAGTATGTATGATCTCCAACAAATCAGTTGCTTGCTCCATAGTTCCGGAGAACGGCGTTTTAGTCATCTTGCCCATAAGGCATGGTTCGCAAGTACCAAGTGATTCAAAATCAAGTGATTCCAAAAGTACATCACTATGGAGTTTCATCATGCGGTTTACACCAATATGACCCAAACGGTAGTGCCACAAATAAGTTGCACTATCATTATCAACTCTGCATCTTTTGGCTTCAACAATATGAATACGTGTATCACTACTATCGAGATTCATCAAAAATAGACCAATCTTCAAGGGTGCATGACCATAAAAGATATTACTCATATAAATAGAACAACCATTATTCTCAGATTTAAATGAATAACCGTCTCGCATCAAACAAGATCCAGGTATAATGTTCATGCTCAACGCTGGCACCAAATAAGAATTATTTAGGTCTAAAACTAATCCCGAAGGTAGATGTAGAGGTAGCGTGCCGACGGCGATCACATCGACTTTGGAACCATTTCCCACGCGCATCGTCACCTCGTCCTTAGCCAGTGTTCGCTTAATCCGTAGTCCCTGTTTTGAGTTGCAAATATTAGCAACAGAACCAGTATCGAATACCCAGGTGCTACTGCGAGCTCTGGTAAGGTACACATCAGAAACATGTATATCACATATACCTTTGTTCACCTTGCCATCCTTCTTATCCGCCAAATACTTGGGGCAGTTCCGCTTCCAGTGACCAGTCTGCTTGCGGTAGAAGCACTCAGTCTCGGGCTTAGGTCAAGACTTGGGTTTGTTCTCTTGAGCAGCAACTTGTTTGCTGTTCTTCTTGAAGTTCCCCTTCTTCTTCCCTTCGCCCTTTTTCTTGAAACTGGTGGTCTTATTGACCATCAACACTTGATGCTCCTTCTTTATTTCTACCTCCGCATCCTTTAGCATTGCGAAGAGCTCGGGAATCATTTTATCCATCCCTTGCATGTTATAGTTCATCACGAAGCTCTTGTAGCTTGGTGGCAGTGATTGAAGAATTCTTTCAATGACGCTATCATCATGAAGATTAACTCCCAGTTGAATCAAGTGATTGTTATACCCAGACATTCTGAGTATATGCTCACTGACAGAACTATTCTCCTCCATCTTGCAGGTGTAGAACTTATTGGAGACTTCATATCTCTCAATCCGGGCATTTGCTTGAAATATTAGCTTCAACTCCTGGAACATCTCATATGCTCCATGACGTTCAAAACATCGTTGAGGTCCCGGTTCTAAGGCGTAAAGCATGGCACACTGAACTATTGAGTAGTCATCAGCTTTGCTCTGCCAGACGTTCATAACATCTGGTGTTGCTCCTGTAGTAGGTTTGGCACCTAGCGGTGCTTCCAGGACGTAATTCTTCTGTGCAGCAATGAGGATAATCCTCAAGTTACGGACCCAGTCCGTGTAATTGCTCCCATCATCTTTCAACTTTTCTTTCTCAAGGAACGCATTAAAATTCAACGGAACAACAGCACGAGCCATCTATCTACAACAAACATAGACATGCAAAATACTATCAGGTACTAAGTTCATGATAAATTTAAGTTCAATTAATCATATTACTTAAGAACTCCCACTTAGATAGACACCCCTCTAATCATCTAAGTGATCACGTGATCCAAATGAACTAAACCATAACCGATCATCACGTGAAATGGAGTAGTTTTCAATGGTGAATATCACTATGTTGATCATATCTACTATATGATTCACGCTATACCTTTCGGTCTCAGTGTTCCGAGGCCATATCTGCATATGCTAGACTCATCAAGTTGAACCTAAGTATTCTGCGTGTGCAAAACTGGCTTGCACCCGTTGTAGATGGACGCAGAGCTTATCTCACCTGATCATCATGTGGTGTCTGGGCACGACGAACTTTGGCAACGGTGCATAATCAGGGAGAACACTTTTATCTTGAAATTTAGTGAGAGATCATCTTATAATGCTACCGTCAATCAAAGCAAAATAAGATGCATAAAAGATAAACATCACATGCAATCAATATAAGTGATATGATATGGCCATCATCATCTTGTGCTTGTGATCTCCATCTCCGAAGCACCATCATGATCACCATCATCACCAGCGCGACACCTTGATCTCCATCGTAGCATCGTTGTCGTCTCGCCAAATATTGCTTCTACGACTATCGCTACCGCTTAGTGATAAAGTAAAGCAATTACAGGGCGATTGCATTGCATACAATAAAGCAACAACCATATGGCTCCTCCCAGTTGCCGATAACTCGGTTACAAAACATGATCATCTCATACAATAAAATATAGCATCATGCTTTGAACATATCACATCACAACATGCCCTGCAAAAACAAGTTAGACGTCCTCTACTTTGTTTTTGCAAGTTTTACGTGGCTACTAAGGGTTGAGCAAGAACCGTTCTTACCTACGCATCAAAACCACAACGATAGTTCGTCAAGTTAGTGCTGTTTTAACCTTCTCAAGGACCGGGCGTAGCCACACTCGGTTCAACTAAAGTTGGAGAAACTGACACCCGCCAGCCACCTGTGTGCAAAGGACGTTGGTAGAACCAGTCTCGCGTAAGCGTACGCGTAATGTCGGTCCGGGCCGCTTCATCCAACAATACCGCCGAACCAAAGTGTGACATGCTGGTAAGCAGTATGACTTGTATCGCCCACAACTCACTTGTGTTCTACTCGAGCATATAACATCAACGCATAAAACCTGGCTCGGATGCCACTGTTGGGGAACGTAGTAATGTCAAAAAAATTCCTATGCACACGCAAGATCATGGTGATGCATAGCAACGAGAGGGGAGAGTGTGTCCACGTACCCTCGTAGACCGAAAGCAGAAGCATTAGCACAACGCGGTTGATGTAGTCGTGCGTCTTCACGATCCGACCAATGAAGTACCGAACGCACGGCACCTTCGAGTTCTGCACACGTTCAACTTGATGACGTCCCTCGGACTCTGATTGAGCCGAGCTTTGAGGGAGAGTTCCGTCAGCACAACGGCGTGGTGACGATGATGATGTTCTACCAACGCAGGGCTTAGCCTAAGCACCGCTACGATATTATCGAGGTGGATTATGGTGGAGGGGGGCACTGCACACGGCTAAGAGATCCAAGAGTTCAATTGATGCGTCTCCAAGGGGTGCCTCCCTCCCCGTATATAAAGGAGTGGAGGAGGGGGAGGGGGCCGGCCACCCTAGGCGAGCCCCATGAGGAGTCCTACTCCCACCGGGAGTAGGACTCCCCCCTTCCATGTGGGAGTAGGAGAGGAGAGGGAAGGAGAGAGTGGGGAAAGGAAAGGGGGGGCGCCGCCCTCCCTCCTTGTCCAATTCAGAC
>NC_057799.1:532063759-532083265 GCF_018294505.1 Triticum aestivum
AGGGGGCGCGCGGCTGCCCCTTGGCCGCCCCTTCTCTTCTCCACTAGGGCCCAATAGGCCCATTAGTCTCCCCGGGGGGTTCCGGTAACCCCCCGGTACTCCGGTATATGCCCGATACTCCCTGAAACCATTCCGGTGTCCGAACATAGTCGTCCAATATATCAATCTTTATGTCTCGATCATTTCGAGACTCCTCGTCATGTCCGTGATCACATCCGGGACTCCGAACTACCTTCGGTACATCAAAACAAATAAACTCATAATATAACAGTCATCGAACTTTAAGCGTGCGGACCCTACGGGTTCGAGAACTATGTGGACATGACCGAGACACATCTCCGGTCAACAACCAATAGCGGAACCTGGATGCTCATATTTGCTCCCACATATTCTACGAAGATCTTTATCGGTCAAACCGCATAACAACATACGTTGTTCCCTTTGTCATCGGTATGTTACTTGCCCGAGATTCGATCGTCGGTATCTCAATACCTAGTTCAATCTCGTTACCGGCAAGTCTCTTTACTCGTTCCGTAATACATCATCCCGCAACTAACTCATTAGTTGCAATGCTTGCAAGGCTTAAGTGATGCGCATTACCGAGTGGGCCCAGAGATACCTCTCCGACAATCGGAGTGACAAATCCTAATCTCAAAATACGCCAACCCAACAAGTACCTTCGGAGACACCTGTAGAGCACCTTTATAATCACCCAGTTACTTTGTGACGTTTGGTAGCACACAAAGTGTTGCTCCGGTAAATGGGAGTTGCATAATCTCATAGTGATAGGAACATGTATAAGTCACGAAGAAAGCAATAGCAACATACTAAACGATCAAGTGCTAAGCTAACAGAATGGGTCAAGTCAATCAAATCATTCTCCTAATGATGTGATCCCGTTAATCAAATGACAACTCTTTGTCTATGGCTAGGAAACATAACCATCTTTGATGAACGAGCTAGTCAAGTAGAGGCATACTAGTGACACTCTGTTTGTCCATGTATTCACACATGTATCATGTTTCTGGTTAATGCAATTCTAGCATGAATAATAAACATTTATCATGATATAAGGAAATAAATAATAACTTTATTATTGCCTCTAGGGCATATTTCCTTCAGTCTCCCACTTGCACTAGAGTCAATAATCTAGATTACACAGTAATGATTCTAACACCCATGGAGCCTTGGTGCTGATCATGTTTTGCGCGTGGAAGAGGCTTAGTCAACGGGTCTGCAACATTCAGATCCGTATGTATCTTGCAAATCTCTATGTCTCCCACCTGGACTTGATCCCGGATGGAGTTGAAGCGTCTCTTGATGTGCTTGGTTCTCTTGTGAAATCTGGATTCCTTTGCCAAAGCAATTGCACCAGTATTGTCACAAAAGATTTTCATTGGACCCGATGCACTAGGTATGACACCTAGATCAGATATGAACTCCTTCATCCAGACTCCTTCATTTGCTGCTTCCGAAGCAGCTATGTACTCCGCTTCACATGTAGATCCCGCTACGACGCTTTGTTTAGAACTGCACCAACTGACAGCTCCACCGTTCAATAAAAACACGTATCCGGTTTGCGATTTAGAATCGTCCGGATCAGTGTCATAGCTTGCATCGACGTAACCATTTACGACGAGCTCTTTGTCACCTCCATAAACGAGAAACATATCCTTAGTCCTTTTCAGGTATTTCAGGATGTTCTTGACCGTTGTCCAGTGGTCCACTCCTGGATTACTTTGGTACCTCCCTGCTAAACTAATAGCAAGGCACACATCAGGTATGGTACACAGCATTGCATACATGATAGAGCCTATGGCTGAAGCATAGGGAACATCTTTCATTTTCTCTCTATCTTCTGTAGTGGTCGGGCATTGAGTCTTACTCAACTTCACACCTTGTAACACAGGCAACAACCCTTTCTTTGCTTGATCCATTTTGAACTTCTTCAAAACTTTGTCAAGGTATTTGTTGTGTGAAAGTCCAATTAAGCGTCTCGATCTATCTCTATAGATCTTGATGCCTAATATATAAGCAGCTTCACCGAGGTCCTTCATTGAAAAACTCTTATTCAAATATCCTTTTATGCTATCCGGAAATTCTATATCATTTCCAATCAACAATATGTCATCCACATATAATATCTGAAATGCTACAGAGCTCCCACTCAATTTCTTGTAAATACAGGCTTCTCCAAAAGTCTGTATAAAACCATATGCTTTGATCACACTATCAAAACGTTTATTCCAATTCCGAGAGGCTTGCGCCAGTCCATAAATTGATCGCTGGAGCTTTCACACTTTGTTAGCTCCCTTTGGATCGACAAAACCATCCGGTTGCATCATATACAACTCTTCTTCCAGAAATCCATTCAGGAATGCAGTTTTGACATCCATTTGCTAAATTTCATAATCATAAAATGCGGCAATTGGTAACATGAATCAGACAGACTTAAGCATCGCTACGGGTGAGAAGGTCTCATCGTAGTCAATCCCTTGAACTTGTCGAAAACCTTTTGCAACAAGTCGAGCTTTATAGGCAGTAACATTACCGTCAGCGTCAGTCTTCTTCTTGAAGATCCATTTATTCTCGATGGCTTGCCGATCATCGGGCAAGTCAACCAAAGTCCATACTTTGTTCACATACATGCATCCCATCTCAGATTTCATGGCCTCAAGCCATTTTGCGGAATCTGGGCTCACCATCGCTTCTTCGTAGTTCGTAGGTTCGTCATGGTATAGTAACATAACCTCCAGAATAGGATTACCGTACCACTCTGGTGCGGATCTTACTCTGGTTGACCTACGAGTTTCAGTAACAACTTGATTTGAAGTTTCATGATCATCATCATTAACTTCTTCACTAATTGGTGTAGACGTCATAGGAACCGATTTCTGTGATGAACTATTTTCCAATAAGGGAGCAGGTACTATTACCTCATCAAGTTCTACTTTCCTCCCACTCACTTCTTTCGAGAGAAACTCCTTCTCTAGAAAGGATCCATTCTTAGCAACGAATGTCTTGCCTTCGGATCTGTGATAGAAGGTGTACCCAACAGTTTCCTTTGGGTATCCTATGAAGACACATTTCTCCGATTTGGGTTCGAGCTTATCAGGTTGAAGCTTTCTCACATAAGCATCGCATCCCCAAACTTTAAGAAACGACAACTTTGGTTTATTGCCAAACCACAGTTCATAAGGCGTTGTCTCAACGGATTTTGATGGTGCCCTATTTAACGTGAATGCGGCCGTCTCTAAAGCATAACCCCAAAATGATAGCGGTAAATCAGTAAGAGACATCATAGATCGCACCATATCTAGTAAAGTACGATTACGACGTTCGTACACACCATTACGCTGTGGTGCTCCGCGTGGCGTGAGTTGCAAAACTATTCCGCATTGTTTCAAATGTAGACCAAAACTCGTAACTCAAATATTCTCCTCCACGATCAGATCGTAGAAACTTTATTTTCTTATTATGATGATTGTCAACTTTACTCTGAAATTCTTTGAACTTTTCAAATGTTTAAGACTTATGTTTCATTAAGTAGATATACCCATATCTACTTAAACCATCTGTGAAGGTGAGAAAATAACGATACCCGCTGCGAGCCTCAACATTCATTGGACCACATACATCAGTATGTATGATCTCCAAAAAATCAGTTGCTTGCTCCATAGTTCCGCAGAATGGCGTTTTAGTCATCTTGCCCGTAAGGCATGGTTCGCAAGTACCAAGTGATTCAAAATCAAGTGATTCCAAAAGTACATCAGTATGGAGTTTCATCATGCACTTTACACCAATATGACCCAAATGGCAGTGCCACAAATAAGTTGCACTATCATTATCAACTCTGCATCTTTTGGCTTCAACATTATGAATATGTGTATCACTACTATCGAGATTCATCAAAAATAGACCACTCTTCAAGGGTGCATGACCATAAAAGATATTACTCATATAAATAGAATAACCATTATTCTCAGATTTAAATGAATAACCGTCTCGCATCAAACAAGATCCAGGTATAATGTTCATGCTCAACGCTGGCACCAAATAAGAATTATTTAGGTCTAAAACTAATCCCGAAGGTAGATGTAGAGGTAGCGTGCCGACGGCGATCACATCGACTTTGGAACCATTTCCCACGCCCATCGTCACCTCGTCCTTAGCCAGTGTTCGCTTAATCCGTAGTCCCTGTTTTGAGTTGCAAATATGAGCAATAGAACCAGTATCAAATACCCAGGTGCTACTGCGAGCTCTGGTAAGGTACACATCAGAAACATGTATATCACATATACCTTTGTTCACCTTGCCATCCTTCTTATCCGCCAAATACTTGGGGCAGTTCCGCTTCCAGTGACCAGTCTGCTTGCGGTAGAAGAACTCAGTCTCGGGCTTAGGTCAAGACTTGGGTTTGTTCTCTTGAGCAGCAACTTGTTTGTTGTTCTTCTTGAAGTTCCCCTTCTTCTTCCCTTCGCCCTTTTTCTTGAAACTGGTGGTCTTATTGACGATCAACACTTGATGCTCCTTCTTTATTTCTACCTCCGCATCCTTTAGCATTGCGAAGAGCTCGGGAATCATTTTATCCATCCCTTGCATGTTATAGTTCATCACGAAGCTCTTGTAGCTTGGTGGCAGTGATTGAAGAATTCTTTCAATGACGCTATCATCCTGAACATTAACTCCCAGTTGAATCAAGTGATTGTTATACCCAGACATTCTGAGTATATGCTCACTGACAGAACTATTCTCCTCCATCTTGCAGGTGTAGAACTTATTGAAGACTTCATATCTCTCAATCCGGGCATTTGCTTGAAATATTAACTTCAACTCCTGGAACATCTCATATGCTCCATGACGTTCAAAACATCGTTCAAGTCCAGGTTCTAAGCCATAAAGCATGGCACACTGAACTTGAGTAGTCATCAGCTTTGCTCTGCCAGATGTTCATAACATCTGGTGTTGCTCCTGCAGTAGGTTTGGCACCTAGCGGTGCTTCCAGGACGTAATTCTTCTGTGCAGCAATGAGGATACTCCTCAAGTTACGGACCCAGTCCGTGTAATTGCTACCATCATCTTTCAAATTTGTTTTCTCAAGGAACGCATTAAAATTCAACGGAACAACAGCACGAGCCATCTATCTACAACAAACATAGACATGCAAAATACTATCAGGTACTAAGTTCATGATAAATTTAGGTTCAATTAATCATATTACTTAAGAACTCCCACTTAGATAGACACCCCTCTAATCATCTAAGTGATCACGTAAACCAAATCAACTACACCATAACCGATCATCACGTGAAGTGGAGTAGTTTTCAATGGTGAACATCACTATGTTGATCATATCTACTATATGATTCACGCTCTACCTTTTGGTCTTAGTGTTCCGAGGCCATATCTGCATATGCTAGGCTCATCAAGTTTAACCTGAGTATTCTGCGTGTGCAAAACTGGCTTGCACCCATTGTAGATGGACGTAGAGCTTATCTCACCCGATCATCATGTGGTGTCTGGGCACGACGAACTTTGGCAACGGTGCATACTCAGGGAGAACACTTTTATCTTGAAATTTAGTGAGAGATCATCTTATAATGCTAGCGTCAATCAAAGCAAAATAAGATGCATAAAAGATAAACATCACATGCAATCAATATAAGTGATATGATATGGCCATCATCATCTTGTGCTTGTGATCTCCATCTCCGAAGCACCTTCATGATCACCATCATCACCGGCGCGACACCTTGATCTCCATCGTAGCATCGTTGTCGTCTCGCCAACTATTGCTTCTACGACTATCGCTACCGCTTAGTGATAAAGTAAAGCAATTACAGGGCGATTGCATTGCATACAATAAAGCGACAACCATATGGCTCCTGCAAGTTGCCGATAACTCGGTTACAAAACATGATCATCTCATACAATAAAATATAGCATCATGCTTTGACCATATCACATCACAACATGCCCTACAAAAACAAGTTAGACGTCCTCTACTTTGTTGTTGCAAGTTTTACGTGGCTGCTAAGGGCTGAGCAAGAACCATTCTTACCTACGCATCAAAACCACAACGATAGTTCGTCAAGTTAGTGCTGTTTTAACCTTCTCAAGGACCGGGCGTAGCCACACTCGGTTCAACTAAAGTTGGAGAAACTGACACCCGCCAGCCACCTGTGTGCAAAGGACGTCGGTAGAACCAGTCTCGCGTAAGCGTACGCGTAATGTCGGTCCAGGCCGCTTCATCCAACAATACCGCCGAACCAAAGTGTGACATGCTGGTAAGCAGTATGACTTGTATCACCCACAATTCACTTGTGTTCTACTCGAGCATATAACATCAACACATAAAACCTGGCTCGGATGCCACTGTTGGGGAACGTAGTAATTTCAAAAAAATTCCTACGCACACGCAAGATCATGGTGATGCATAGCACCGAGAGGGGAGAGTGTGTCCACATACCCTCGTAGACCGAAAGTAGAAGCATTAGCACAACGCGGTTGATGTAGTCGTAAGTCTTCACGATCCGACCGATCAAGTACCGAACACACGACACCTTCGAGTTCTGCACACGTTCAACTCGATGACGTCCCTCGAACTCCGATCCAGCCGAGCCTTGAGGGAGTGTTCCGTCAGGACGACGGCGTGGTGACGATGATGATGTTCTACCGACGCAGGGCTTAGCCTAAGCACCGCTACGATATTATCGAGGTGGATTATGGTGGAGGGACACTGCACACGGCTAAGAGATCCAAGAGTTCAATTGATGTGTCTCCAAGGGGTGCCTCCCTCCCCGTATATAAAGGAGTGGAGGAGGGGGAGGGGGCCGACCACCCTAGGCGAGCCCCATGAGGAGTCCTACTCCCACCGGGAGTAGGACTCCCCCCTTCCATGTGGGAGTAGGAGAGGAGAGGGAAGGAGAGAGTGGGGAAAGGAAAGGGGGGCGCCGCCCTCCCTCCTTGTCCAATTCGGACTGGGGGGGAGGGGGCGCGCGGCTGCCCCGTGGCCGCCCCTTCTCTTCTCCACTAGGGCCCAATAGGCCCATTAGTCTCCCCGGGGGGTTCCGGTAACCCCCCCGGTACTCCGGTATATGCCCGATACTCCCTGAAACCATTCCGGTGTCCGAACATAGTCATCCAATATATCAATCTTTATGTCTCGATCATTTCGAGACTCCTCGTCATGTCTGTGATCACATCCGGGACTCCGAACTACCTTCGGTACATCAAAACACATAAACTCATAATATAACCGTCATCGAACTTTAAGCGTGCGGACCCTACAGGTTCGAGAACTATGTGGACATGACCGAGACACGTCTCCGGTCAACAACCAATAGCGGAACCTGGATGCTCATCTTTGCTCCCACATATTCTACGAAGATCTTTATCGGTCAAACCGCATAACAACATACGTTGTTCCCTTTGCCATCGGTATGTTACTTGCCCGAGATTCGATCGTCGGTATCTCAAAACCTAGTTCAATCTCGTTACCGGCAAGTCTCTTTACTCGTTCCGTAATACATCATCCCGCAACTAACTCATTAGTTGCAATGCTTGCAAGGCTTAAGTGATGCGCATTACCGAGTGGGCCCAGAGATACCTCTCCGACAATCAGAGTGACAAATCCTAATCTCAAAATACGCCAACCCAACAAGTACCTTTGGAGACACCTGTAGAGCACCTTTATAATCACCCAGTTACTTTGTGACGTTTGGTAGCACACAAAGTGTTCCTCCGGTAAACGGGAGTTGCATAATCTCATAGTGATAGGAACATGTATAAGTCATGAAGAAAGCAATAGCAACATACTAAACGATCAAGTGCTAAGCTAACGGAATGGGTCAAGCCAATCACATCATTCTCCTAATGATGTGATCCCGTTAATCAAATGACAACTCTTTGTCTATGGCTAGGAAACATAACCATCTTTGATGAACGAGCTAGTCAAGTAGAGGCATACTAGTGACACTCTGTTTGTCCATGTATTCACACATGTATCATGTTTCCGGTTAATGCAATTCTAGCATGAATAATAAACATTTATCATGATATAAGGAAATAAATAATAACTTTATTATTGCCTCTAGGGCATATTTCCTTCAGTCTCCCACTTGCACTAGAGTCAATAATCTAGATTACACAGTAATGATTCTAACACCCATGGAGCCTTGGTGTTGATCATGTTTTGCTCGTGGAAGAGGCTTAGTCAACGGGTCTGCAACATTTAGATCCGTATGTATCTTCCAAATCTCTATGTCTCCCACCTGGACTTGATCCCGGATGGAGTTGAAGCGTCTCTTGATGTGCTTCGTTCTCTTGTGAAATCTGGATTCCTTTGCCAAAGCAATTGCACCAGTATTGTCACAAAAGATTTTCATTGGACCCGATGCACTAGGTATGACACCTAGATCAGATATGAACTCCTTCATCCAGACTCCTTCATTTGCTGCTTCCGAAGCAGCTATGTACTCCGCTTCACATGTAGATCCCGCTACGACGCTTTGTTTAGAACTGCACCAACTGACAGCTCCACCGTTCAATAAAAACACGTATCCGGTTTGCGATTTAGAATCATCCGGATCAGTGTCATAGCTTGCATCGACGTAACCATTTACGACGAGCTCTTTGTCACCTCCATAAACGAGAAACATATCCTTAGTCCTTTTCAGGTATTTCAGGATGTTCTTGACCGTTGTCCAGTGGTCCACTCCTGGATTACTTTGGTACCTCCCTGCTAAACTAATAGCAAGGCACACATCAGGTATGGTACACAGCATTGCATACATGATAGAGCCTATGGCTGAAGCATAGGGAACATCTTTCATTTTCTCTCTATCTTCTGTAGTGGTCGGGCATTGAGTCTTACTCAACTTCACACCTTGTAACACAGGCAAGAACCCTTTCTTTGCTTGATCCATTTTGAACTTCTTCAAAACTTTGTCAAGGTATTTGTTGTGTGAAAGTCCAATTAAGCGTCTCGATCTATCTCTATAGATCTTGATGCCCAATATATAAGCAGCTTCACCGAGGTCCTTCATTGAAAAACTCTTATTCAAATATCCTTTTATGCTATCCGGAAATTCTATATCATTTCCAATCAACAATATGTCATCCACATATAATATCTGAAATGCTACAGAGCTCCCACTCAATTTCTTGTAAATACAGGCTTCTCCAAAAGTCTGTATAAAACCATATGCTTTGATCACACTATCAAAACGTTTATTCCAACTCTGAGAGGCTTGCGCCAGTCCATAAATTGATCGCTGGAGCTTGCACACTTTGTTAGCTCCCTTTGGATCGACAAAACCTTCCGATTGCATCATATACAACTCTTCTTCCAGAAATCCATTCAGGAATGCAGTTTTGACATCCATTTGCCAGATTTCATAATCATAAAATGCGGCAATTGGTAACATGATTTGGACAGACTTAAGCATCGCTACGGGTGAGAAGGTCTCATCGTAGTCAATCCCTTGAACTTGTCGAAAACCTTTTGCAACAAGTCGAGCTTTATAGACAGTAACATTACCGTCAGCGTCAGTCTTCTTCTTGAAGATCCATTTATTCTCGATGGCTTGCCGATCATCGGGCAAGTCAACCAAAGTCCATACTTTGTTCACATACATGGATCCCATCTCAGATTTCATGGCCTCAAGCCATTTAGTGGAATCTGGGCTCACCATCGCTTCTTCATAGTTCGTAGGTTCCATATGGTATAGTAACATAACCTCCAGAATAGGATTACCATACCACTCTGGTGCGGATCTTACTCTGGTTGACCTACGAGTTTCAGTAACAACTTGATTTGAAGTTTCATGATCATCATCATTAACTTCTTCACTAATTGGTGTAGACGTCACAGGAACCGATTTCTATGATGAACTATTTTCCAATAAGGGAGCAGGTACTGTTACCTCATCAAGTTCTACTTTCCTCCCACTCACTTGTTTCGAGAGAAACTCCTTCTCTAGAAAGGATCCATTCTTAGCAACGAATATCTTGCCTTCGGATATGTGATAGAAGGTGTACCCAACAGTTTCCTTTGGGTATCCTATGAAGACACATTTCTCCTATTTGGGTTCGAGCTTATCAGGTTGAAGCTTTTTCACATAAGCATCGCATCCCCAAAATTTAAGAAATGACAACTTTGGTTTATTGCCAAACCACAGTTCATAAGGCGTCGTCTCAACGGATTTTGATGGTGCCCTATTTAACGTGAATGCGGCCATCTCTAAAGCATAACCCCAAAACGATAGCGGTAAATCAGTAAGAGACATCATAGATCGCACCATATCTAGTAAAGTACGATTATGACGTTCGGACACACCATTACGCTGTGGTGTTCCGCATGGCGTGAGTTGCGAAACTATTCGGCATTGTTTCAAATGTAGACCAAAACTCGTAACTCAATTATTCTCCTCGACGATCAGATCATAGAAACTTTATTTTCTTATTATGATGATTTTCAACTTTACTCTGAAATTCTTTGAACTTTTCAAATGTTTAAGACTTATGTTTCATTAAGTAGATATACCCATATCTACTTAAATCATCTGTGAAGGTGAGAAAATAACGATACCCGCTGCGAGCCTCAACATTCATTGGACCACATACATCAGTATGTATGATCTCCAACAAATCAGTTGCTCGCTCCATAGTTCCGGAGAATGGCGTTTTAGTCATCTTTCCCATGAGGCATGGTTCGCAAGTACCAAGTGATTCATAATCAAGTGATTCCAAAAGTCCATCAGTATGGAGTTTCTGCATGCGCTTTACACCAATATGACCCAAACGGCAGTGCCACAAATAAGTTGCACTATCATTATCAACTCTGCATCTATTGGCTTCAACATTATGAATATGTGTATCACTACTATCGAGATTCATCAAAAATAGACCACTCTTCAAGGGTGCATGACCATAAAAGATATTACTCATATAAATAGAATAACCATTATTCTCAGATTTAAATGAATAACCGTCTCGCATCAAACAAGATCCAGGTATAATGTTCATGCTCAACGCTGGCACCAAATAAGAATTATTTAGGTCCAAAACTAATCCCGAAGGTAGATGTAGAGGTAGCGTGCCGACGGCGATCACATCGACTTTGGAACCATTTCCCACGCGCATCGTCACCTCGTCCTTAGCCAGTGTTTGATTAATCCCTAGTCCCTGTTTTGAGTTGCAAATATTAGCAACAGATCCAGTATCAAATACCCAGGTGCTACTACGAGCTCTGGTAAGGTACACATCAAAAACATGTATATCACATATACCTTTGTTCACCTTGCCATCCTTCTTGTCCGCCAAATACTTGGGGCAGTTCCGCTTCCAGTGACCAGTCTGCTTGTAGTAGAAGCACTCAGTCTCAGGCTTAGGTCCAGACTTGGGTTTGTTCTCTTGAGCAGCAACTTGTTTGTTGTTCTTCTTGAAGTTCCCCTTCTTCTTCCCTTTGCCCTTTTTCTTGAAACTGGTGGTCTTATTGACCATCAACACTTGATGCTTCTTCTTGATTTCTACCTCCGCAGCCCTTAGCATTGCGAAGAGCTCGGGAATCGTTTTATCCATCCCTTGCATGTTATAGTTCATCACGAAGCTCTTGTAGCTTGGTGGCAGTGATTGAAGAATTCTGTCAATGACGCTATCATCCTGAAGATTAACTCCCAGTTGAATCAAGTGATTGTTATATCCAGACATTCTGAGTATATACTCACTGACAGAACTATTCTCCTGCATCTTGCAGCTGTAGAACTTATTGGAGACTTCATATCTCTCAATCCGGGCATTTGCTTGAAATATTAACTTCAACTCCTGGAACATCTCATATGCTCCATGACGTTCAAAACATCGTTGAAGTCCCAGTTCTAAGCCGTAAAGCATGGCACACAGAACTATTGCGTAGTCATCAGCTTTGCTCTGCCAGACGTTCATAACATCTGGTGTTGCTCCTGCAGTAGGTTTGGCACCTACCGGTGCTTCCAGGACGTAATTCTTCTATGCAGGAATGAGGATAATCCTCAAGTTACGGACCCAGTCCGTGTAATTGCTACCATCATATTTCAACTTTGCTTTCTCAAGGAGCGCATTAAAATTCAACGGAACAACAACACGAGCCATCTATCTACAACAAACATAGACATGCAAAATACTATCAGGTACTAAGTTCATGATAAATTTAAGTTCAATTAATCATATTACTTAAGAACTCCCACTTAGATAGACATCCCTCTAATCATCTAAGTGATCACGTGATCCAAATCAACTAAACCATAACCGATCATCACGTGAAATGGAGTAGTTTTCAATGGTGAACATCACTATGTTGATCATGTCAACTATATGATTCACGCTCTACCTTTCGGTCTCAGTGTTCCGAGGCCATATCTGCATAGGCTCATCAAGTTTAACCTGAGTATTCTGCGTGTGCAAAACTGGCTTGCACCCATTGTAGATGGACGTAGAGCTTATCTCACCCGATCATCATGTGGTGTCTGGGCACGACGAACTTTGGCAACGGTGCATACTCAGGGAGAACACTTTTATCTTGAAATTTAGTGAGAGATCATCTTATAATGCTACCGTCAATCAAAGCAAAATAAGATGCATAAAAGATAAACATCACATGCAATCAATATAAGTGATATGATATGGCCATCATTATCTTGTGCTTGTGATCTCCATCTCCGAAGCACCGTCATGATCACCATCATCACCGGCGCGACACCTTGATCTCCATCGTAGAATCGTTGTCGTCTCGCCAACTATTGCTTCTACGACTATCGCTACCGCTTAGTGATAAAGTAAAGCAATTACAGGGCGATTGCATTGCATACAATAAAGCGACAACCATATGGCTCCTGCCAGTTGCCGATAACTCGGTTACAAAACATGATCATCTCATACAATAAAATATAGCATCATGCTTTGACCATATCACATCACAACATGCCCTGCAAAAACAAGTTAGACGTCCTCTACTTTGTTGTTCCAAGTTTTACGTGGCTGCTAAGGGCTGAGCAAGAACCATTCTTACCTACACATCAAAACCACAACGATAGTTCGTCAAGTTAGTGTTGTTTTAACCTTCTCAAGGACCGGGCGTAGCCACACTCGGTTCAGCTAAAGTTGGAGAAACTGACACCCGCCAACCACCTGTGTGCAAAGGACATCGGTAGAATCAGTCTCGCGTAAGCGTACGCATAATGTCGGTCCGGGCCGCTTCATCCAACAATACCGCCGAACCAAAGTGTGACATGCTGGTAAGCAGTATGACTTGTATCACCCACAACTCACTTGTGTTCTACTCTAGCATATAACATCAGCACATAAAACCTGGCTCGGACGCCACTGTTGGGGAACGTAGTAATTTCAAAAAAATTCCTATGCACACGCAAGATCATGGTGATGCATAGCAACGAGAGGGGAGAGTGTGTCCACGTACCCTCGTAGACCAAAAGCAGAAGCATTAGCACAACGCGGTTGATGTAGTCGTAAGTCTTCACGATCCGACCGATCAAGTACCGAACACACGACACCTTCGAGTTCTGCACACGTTCAACTCGATGACGTCCCTCGAACTCCGATCCAGCCGAGCCTTGAGGGAGTGTTCCGTCAGCATGACGGCGTGGTGACGATGATGATGTTCTACCAACGCAGGGCTTAGCTTAAGCACCGCTACGATATTATCGAGGTGGATTATGGTGGAGGGGGGAACTGCACACGGCTAAGAGATCCAAGAGTTCAATTGATGTGTCTGCAAGGGGTGCCTCCCTCCCCGTATATAAAGGAGTGGAGGAGGGGGAGGGGGCCGGCCACCCTAGGCGAGCCCCATGAGGAGTCCTACTCCCACCGGGAGTAGGACTCCCCCCTTCCATGTGGGAGTAGGAGAGGAGAGGGAAGGAGAGAGTGGGGAAAGGAAAGGGGGGCGCCGCCCTCCCTCCTTGTCCAATTCGGACTGGGGGGGAGGCGGCGCGCGGCTGCCCCTTGGCCGCCCCTTCTCTTCTCTACTAGGGCCCAATAGGACCATTAGTCTCCCCGGGGGGTTCCGGTAACCCCCCGGTACTTCGGTATATGCCCGATACTCCCTGGAACTATTCTGGTGTCCGAACATAGTCGTCCAATATATCAATCTTTATGTCTCGATCATTTCGAGACTCCTCGTCATGTCCGTGATCACATCCGGGACTCCAAACTACCTTCGGTACATCAAAACACATAAACTCATAATATAACCGTCATCGAACATTAAGCGTGCGGACCCTACGGGTTCGAGAACTATGTGCACATGACCGAGACACGTCTCCGGTCAATAACCAATAGCGGAACTTGCATGATCATATTGGCTCCCACATATTCTACGAAGATCTTTATCGGTCAATCCGCATAACAACATACGTTGTTCCCTTTGTCATCGGTATGTTACTTGCTCGAGATTCGATCGTCGGTATATCAATACCTAGTTCAATCTCGTTACCGGCAGGTCTCATTACTCGTTCCGTAATACATCATCCCGCAAGTAACTCATTAGTTGCAATGCTTGCAAGGCTTAAGTGATGTGCATTACCGAGTGGGCCCAGAGATACCTCTCCAACAATCGGAGTGACAAATCCTAATCTCGAAATACGCCAACCCAACAAGTACCTTCGGAGACACCTGTAGAGCACCTTTATAATCACCCAGTTACATTGTGACGTTTGGTAGCACACAAAGTGTTCCTCCGGTAAACGGGAGTTGCATAATCTCATAGTCATAGGAACATGTATAAGTCATGAAGAAAGCAATAGGAACATACTAAACAATCAAGTGCTAAGCTAACGGAATGGGTCAAGTCAATCACATCATTCTCCTAATGATGAGAGCCCGTTAATCAAATGACAACTCTTTGTCCATGGCTAGGAAACATAACCATCTTTGATCAACGAGCTAGTCAAGTAGAGGCATTCTAGTGACACTCTGTTTGTCTATGTATTCACACATGCATCATGTTTCCGGTTAATACAATTCTAGCATGAATAATAAACATTTATCATAATATAAGGAAATAAATAATAACTTTATTATTGCCTCTAGGGCATATTTCCTTCAGTATCGGACCATGATTTGCCAATCGTTACGCTATGTTTGTTGTTTCCATATTGTGCTGTTATTTTGTGTAGAGGTAACTTAGCTTGGCACGCTTGGAGTAGCTTTCTCCTCATGAGGGACTTGCTCCCTGGTGCCTGCGGGGGCCTTTCTTGACTTGGCGGGTGCCAGGGACTGCGAAAAACTTGTTAGGAACGTCGCCAGGAGGCTTATCATTCACCCGAGTCGAGACCCAACGCTCCGTATAGCGATTCCCGAGGGGCACGGATCAGGGGAGGTGCGCTAGCTTGTTGGCTCGAATGAGGATGCCTCGCGAAAAATCAGACGAAGGGCAGGGGAGAAGAAACGGCTCGCGAGGGCGCCTGCCTAGCCCCCTCGCGAGGTATGCGAAAGAGAGAAAACGGGTTAAACTGGAACCGGAAACAGTAGCAAAAAGCAACGGAACCAAACCAACGAGGAACTCTAGAAGCAAACGTTCAATTAAAATGGGGCGAGCCAACTACGGAAAGCAAATGAAAAGCTGCGTCGGGCACCTAGTCTAGTCCTCAAGTCTTCTCACCAGCGCGGAGCTAAGTGCTTCCACTTGGACGTGGGAGGGAGCCTCCGAGGCCCGAGGGCGGCACTCTTGAGACTCCGGGGCGTGTACAACCCCACTCATTATTACATGAGAGTGTCATGGGCGGCGATCTTCACAGGCACTGGGCCTTCTTCACAGGCACTGGGCCTTTCTTCACAGGCGCTGGCCCTTGCTTCATGGGTAGAAATTCTGGAGGTGCTGGATGTTCGAGGAATTCTTGATGGGCACCCCGTCTAGTGTCTCCAGGCGCGCGGCGCCAGGCCTGGAGACATGGATGACCTTGAACGGGCCCTCCCACATGGGTGAGAGATTATGCGGCCCTTCCCTGGAGAGGACCCGCCTCAGGAAGAGGTCACCCGCCTCGAGCGTCCTGGAGCGGATGCTGCGGCAGTGGTATCGCCACAACGCCTGCTGGTACCTTGCCGCCCGTAGTGCGGCCTCACGACGGTGTTCCTCCCCCCGCACGAGGTCCATCCCCCGCGTGTCGTCCTGTTGCGTTTCATCAAACGCCAGGACCCGTGCGGAGCGATGCCTGACCTCATGAGGGAGGACCGCTTCTGCTCCGTAGACGAGGAAGAATGGGGTCTCGCCCGTTGGCTTTGTGGCGGTGGTGCGGATAGACCACATCACGGACTAGAGCTCATCGTACCAGCCCTTGCCGCAGGACTCTAGCTTCTTCTTGAAAGTCTTGGTCTTGAGGCCCCTCAGGACCTCTGCGTTGGCGCGTTCGTCCTGACCATTGCTCCTAGGGTGTGCCACCGAAGCGTAGCAGATCTGCGTTCCAAGGTTAGCACAGTATGTTCTGAAGAGATTACTAGTGAACTGTGAGCCATTATTAGTGATGATGCAGTTGGGGACCCCGAAACAGCTCACGAGCCCCTTGACGAACTTGACTGCAGAACCAACTGGGATGGTGCGGACAGCTTCCACTTTCGCCCACTTGGTGAACTTGTCGATGACGACGTAGAGGTAGCGGTAGCCCCCTGGCGCTCGAGGAAATGGGCCCAAGATATCCAGCCCCCAGACCACGAACGGCGATGTGAGTGGGATAGTCTGGAGGCCGTGAGCCGGCTGATGGATCTGCTTGGCGTGGAACTGGCAGGCTTCACAGGACTTCACCAGCTCGGCTGCGTCATTGAGCGCCGTGGGCTAGTAGAATCCGCTGCGGAATGCCTTGCCGACGAGGGTCCGTCATGACGAGTGGTGCCCGCAGTCCCCTCCGTGTACGTCAGATAGCAACTCCTTCCCCTGGTCTCTGGAGATGCAACGCAGTGAGACATCGTTTGGTCGCTTCTTGTATAACTCACCGTCCCGGATGCAGTATGCCGTGGCCTGCCGGGCCACACACTCTGCGTCCTCCTCCTTCTCCAGCAGCGTCCCTTGCATCAGGTATTCCTTGAATTCCTTGGTCCAGCGTCCCTCCTGGGGCTTGAGCACTAAGAGTAGGCGCGCTCCCGAAGTCAGGCCACAGGCTGGGGCTCCTATAGTAGGCGCGCTCCCGAAGTCACCACCAGGGCTGCCGCAGCTTTTAGACCAGCTATCAGGCCTTCGTATTCTGCAATGTTGTTGGAGACCTTCTCGCGCTGCTGAAAGCAGAGCTGTACAGCGTAGTAAAGCTTGTCTTGAGTGGGCAAGACGAGTACTGCTCCAGCCCACGCGCCCTGGTGTGCGAGGGCACCATCGAAATACATGACCCAGCCATGGGGCGCCTCACTTCCTAGCGAGGTGGACCGGTCCTCGCCTGCTTCCAGCGTAGGGGCATTCGCCATTCCGCCACAAAATCAGCGAGAGCAGACCCCTTGATGACTCTGGTAGTGCTGAACTCTAACTGGAATGCCTGGAGCTCAATGTTCCACTCAGCGACCCTTCCAGTAGAGTTGGGGCTCCTGAGCACTCTCTCCAATGGGTAGGCTGAGACGACCTTGATGGGGTGACCCTGGAAGTAGTGCTGCAACTTGCGCGAGGCCACCAAGAGCGCGAGAAGGAGCTTTTGGGGCATGGGGTATCGTGCCCTTGCGTCCCACAGCACCGTGCTGACGAAATACATCGGATGCTCGATGAGGGCTGGCGCGTTGGTGAGGCTCGTGTCTTGCGGAAGCTGGGATGTCTCCTGAGGTGATGGAACCTCCGACACTTGATCGCTTGTCGGGACCTTAGCGGCGTCGTCCTACCAAGCTTGGTCCCATGTTGCTTCCGCTGCGGCTCTTGTTGCGCCTTCCTGATCTGGCGTCACCCTGGCTGCAGCTTGGCGCGACGCGCCTTTGGCTTGGTGCTCTTCTCGAATGGCCACTAGTGCTGCGCTGGCGGAGTATGGAGTGGCGGCAAGGTAAAGCACTAGGGGCTCGAGAGGCCACGGTGCCACCATCACTGGAGGGTTGGTTAGGTAGCTCTTGAGGTCTTGAAAAGCTCGGTCGGCCTCCGGGGTCCACTCGAACGGGCCCTTCTTCTTCATCAGCTTGAAGAAGGGTAGGGCGTGCTCCCCAACTTGGAGATGAAGCGCCCCAACGCGGTCACTCGACCAGCCAGCTTCTGCATTTCCTTGAGGGTCTGCCGCGGGTTCATGTCTTCAATGGCCTTGATCTTCTCCGGGTTCGCCTCGATCCCTCTGTGGGACACGAGGAATCCCAGCAGCTTGTCGGAAGGGACACCGAACACTCACTTTTCTGGATTAAGCCGCAAGTTCACCTGGAGCAGGCTCGCAAAGGTCTCCTCCAGATCTTGGATCAAGGTTCACTAGTAGAAAGAGGGGCTTTTGTCCCGGTTGGTAAGGCCCTTTAGTCCCGGTTTTCGAACCGGGACTAAAGGGTCGTTACTAATGCCTCTCCCCTTTAGTCCCGGTTCTTACACGAACCGGGACTAAAGGGCGCGGCCACGTGGAGCTCCACCTTTAGTCCCGGTTGGTAACACCAACCGGGACTAAAGGAAATTTTATGATTTTTTTTGAAAATTTTTTTTGAATTTTTTTTTATTTTCAAATTTCTGAATTATTTTAACCTCTAGTCTCTAATCACCACCCCTCATCATTGCTCAATTTATCCTCTAATCACCCCTCATCATTCCAAATCATCTAACTTCCCGAACGGTCACCCATCCTCCCACTCCCCCAGCCTGAGCACGCTTAACTTCCGGGTTCTATTCTCCCTCGTTTCCAAGTCTGCACTTGTTGTTTTCCTGACAATAGTAAGATGTCAATCATATTAACCTTCAGGAATTTTGCTTGAGCATGAAGTGACACATTTCACTGTTTGAGTTTGAAACTATTGTTTTAAAAAACAATAATTATTTAGTAACACTAATATTTCTTGAATAATTAGTTTGACCATTGTTTGACCACAGTTTGACCACAGTTTGACCAGATTTGACAAAAATTCAAAATAACTGAAATAATTATTTAGTAACACTAATATTCTAGAATAATTAGTTTGACCATTGTTTGACCACTGTTTGACCAGATTTGACCACATTTTTCCCAAAAAAATTGAAACTATATTTTTTTCTGTTACTAGTGGCGCACCTAGCAAATGGTGCGCCACTAGTAAGTTTGAATTTTTTTTGATTTTTTCCACTCTAGATCTTAAAAGCCCCGTAACTTTTTTTCTATTAGGTTTTTGAGGATTTTGAAAATGTTTAACGGGGTTCCCCCAGTTAAATTCTTATGTAACTTTTCGAGTAGATGATTTTTCATATAAAAAACTTTTTAATCCGAGTTCGTATGCAAAAGTTATGCCCATTTTACAAATTCCAGAGAGATTTTGCAAATAAAGTCGAAATTCATATTTGTAAATTTTCCCAACAACTAGACCACATATCACATGGGAAACTTATTTTATTTT
>NC_057799.1:532083673-532094441 GCF_018294505.1 Triticum aestivum
GGTTCGTGCCATGAACCGGTACTAATGCCTCAAAGCCCATTAGTACCGGTTGATGGCACCAACCGGGACTAAAGGTCTAACCTTTAGTCCCGGTTGGTGCCACCAACCGGGACTAATGGGCATTGCACCCTTTAGTCCCGGTTCGTGGCACGAACCGGGACTAAAGGGCCCAGGTGAACCGGGACTAATGCCTTAGCCGCACGAACCGGGATAAATGCTCACATTAGTCCCAGTTCGTGACTGAACCGGGACTAATGTGAAAACTGCCCTGTGACCAAAGCCCTGTTTTCTACCAGTGGTCCTTGCCTCCCGAGACTTCACCACAATGTCGTCGACGTAGGCCTTCGTGTTTCTCTCGAGCTGCTGCCCTAAGGCGATGTGCATCAACCGCTGAAAGGTCTCGCCTGCGTTACGTAGTCCGAAAGGCATGCAAGTGTAGCAGTACACCCCGCATGGGGTCAGGAAGGCTATCTTCTCTACATCTTCTACCACCATCTTGATCTGGTGATACCCTGAGAATGCATCCAGGAAACACAGCAGGTCGCACTCGACGGTGGAGTCGATGATCTGGTCAATGCGTGGGAGCGGGAACGGATCTTGGGGGTAGGCCTTGTTGAGGTTGGTGAAATCAACGCACATTCGCTCCTTCCCACCTTTCTTTGGCTCGACGACGAGGTTCGCCAGCCATTCGGGGTACCGAACCTCGCGGATGGCACTCGCCGCCTCTAGCTTACGGGTCTCTTGGACGATGAAAGGCTGCTTCTCCGTGGACTGCCGTCTCGCCCGCTGCTTCACCGGGCGTACGTTGGGGCACACCCTCAAGTGATGTTGGATCACCTCCCTCGGGACTCCTACAAGCTGCTTGGGATCCCATGCGAATATCTCCTTGTTTGCATGCAAGAACTTCACCAACGCCTCCTCTTGGCTCGGGTCGAGGTCGGCACCTATGGTAAAGGTGCCTCCCGAGGACCCATCTTCATCGACCGGCACCCGCTTGGTTTCCGCCTTGTCTTGGGTGAACAGCTGCTTCTTCTTGGTCGGTGCGGCCTCCTTGGCCTCGGAGGCGCCCGTGCCAATGGGCTGTGCCGCCGCGGCGGTCTTGAAGGAAAGTTTGAGCGCCGCCACGGCCTCCTTGGTGTCCCTCTTGATAGTGAGGACACCCATGCTTCCAGGCATCTTCATGAGGTTGTATGCCGGGTGAGTTGCTGCCATGAACTGGGCCACAGCCGGGTACCCGAGGATGGCGTTGTACGGGAGGCCGATGCGGGCGATGTCGAAGTCGACCAGCTCGGTGCGGTAGTTGTCGCGCGTGCCGAAGGTGACAGGGAGGCGGATCTGCCCCAAGGAGTGGGTGGTGCTGCCGCCAACTCCTGAGAAAGGCTTGCTGAGGCTGACCCGTTCGAGCGGCACGTGAAGGAGGCTGAAGGCCTCCACGGAGAGCACGTTGAGGCCGGCGCCGCCGTCGATGAGGGTCTTGGTGACGACCACATTGCAGATGGTAGGTGTGCATAGCATCGGAAGCACACCCGAGCCAGCGGTGGTGATGGGGTGGTCTTCTGTGTCGAAGGTGAGGTCGGCTTCGGGCACGGCCCAGGCCAGCGGAGCCCCCGAGTGCTTGGAAGCGGCGCCGATCAAGCGAAGGAACGGCTTGACATGACAATCTGAAGGCGGTGCTTGTGAGCCGCCTAGTAGGGCCGCGACCGCGTGGTGCACCAGTGTCGCGCAGCGCGTGGTGAAGAGGTCGCGTAGCTCCTCCCAAGATGCCACTGTGGATCCGGGGAGGTTGATCAGCCAGGCGCGTGGCGTGCCGGTGAGGGCCATGGGGAACCAGTTGGCCATGACCTTGTCGTCGCCCCCGGCCTCGAGGACGGCCTCGTCGTATGCCAGCAAGAAAGCCGACGGGTCCGCCACGCTGTCGTAGCGCGGCGGCATCTCCGGCTTGAACTTGAGTGACCACACCTGCCGCAAGGCAGGGGCCAGGGCTGGGAGCCCCTGGCCCCGTCGTCAGCGCCGGCCGTCGGAGCCGGTAGCGAGGCGCCTGCCATGGGGGCGGAGCGCGGTGGTGGTGGAGCGTAGATTGATGGAGGGGAGGCCACGGCGCACCCCTGCCTGGCGCGCCAAATGTCGGATCACGGGTTCCGGCAAAACCCTCAACGTTCGAACACTGGGGTGCGCACGAAGATTTCCCCCCTACCGATCCACGTCCTAGTTTTGCTAAGATCTCAAGGACGAACTCGACTAACTCACAACCCAAGGGACACAAGATTTATACTGGTTCGGGCCACCGTTGTGGTGTAATACCCTACCCCAGTGTGTCTAGGTGGATTGCCTCTTGGGCTGATGATGAACAGTACAAGGGGAAGAACAGCCTCCTGAGGTTGAGGTGTTCTTGTGCTTGGTGGGTGTGAGGATGAGTTGGATCTAGTCCAAGGTGAGATGGCTGAGGCTCTGCTCAAGATCAAATACCTCCTACTATGGTGGCTAGTCCTATTTATAGAGGCCCTGGTCCTCTCCCCAAATATTGAGTGGGAAGGGAGCCAACAATGGCCGATTTGAAAGGGGACACCTAGTACAGCTTATCCTGACAAAAGCAGTCTTCGCCTGCAAAAGGCTCTGGTGGTGACGTCGTCTTGGGCTCCATGGTGACCTCCGTCTTGCCGTCCTACTGGTCTTGGTCTCATTGCACCGATATGGAAACCTTTGCTTGATGGCTTAGTACTCCGCGCCTGCGCTTGCTCCCTTACACTACTAGGAAAAGGCCTACTAGTGGCGCACCAGTTTTGCCTACTAATGGCACACTACTGGTGCGCCACTAGTACCACGCCACTATTATTTTTTACTAATGACACACCACTGGTGCGCCATTAGTATCTGGTATACTAATGGCGCACCAGGCAGTGCGCCATTAGTATAGGCCACGGTGCGCCATTAGTATGCCTCCCAGGGGGGCCATATTTACCCATGTGTTTTGCCACACTAATGGCGCACAGCAGGGTGATGCGCCATTAGTATCCTTTGGCATACTAATGGCGCACGTTGGGGTGATGCGCCATTAGTATCCTTTGGCATACTAATGGCGCACGTTGGGGTGATGCGCCATTAGTATGTATATTAGGGAATTTTTTTCTTTTCTGATATTTGCACAGATTACAAAATATATTATTGGACAGAATATAAACAGCACCACACAGCAACAGCAGATTCATCGAATACAATAGAAGATTAGTCTCCGAATACAATTCATCATATTAGTCTCCGAATTCAAAAGACAGAACAAAGATAGAACATTACAAGTCTCGAGACCGCGAGTAGCGTGTTTGTCTTCACATTACAAGTCGATATCGATCATCTAAACTACCATCACATAGAAGAGAGCTACGATCATCACGATGAGCATCATCGCGATGAAACTGGTCTTCATCCGGTTCCTCCAACGCTCCCTCCTCTCTCCCGCTAGATAGCGCGTATCTAGATTCCGCCTCCGCCCTAGTGGTGTACCCTTTGTAACTGTTACCACTGAAACGGTGAACCTGTCTCCGACACTCCTCCCAGTCGTCGTAGACTCCGGGAACCTTACCCTTGTACACGACATACGACGGCATCTCTATGCACTAGCCAAACAACAGACAATACATAAGCAATATATAAGTATGCAACAAAAGGATCGGAAGAGAAAAGCAAGACATTAATAGCACGATTCATGGTCCTACTAATAAATAGCATCGATTACATCTAAGTTAAACGACTGTCCGAACCATAGAGACATACAAGTTCATTAAAGTTTAATTACAACATGAGCTAATCAATGTTTCAGAACTACACATAGCATCACTACTTTCGACTCGACTCATGGGACCGGAGCGTGGATGAAGCCGCCGTCTGTCGTGATGGTCATGAAGTCGCGGGCGTTGTCAGCCTGCATATGTAGCGTTGTGTCTATCTCACTGTTGGCGGTTGAAATTTGAGGTAGAACTGCCCCGAGGTACGAAGGACATCTTGATGGATGATTTCTGCAAACTCCGACTGGATGCAAAAGAATTCTTCTCGGATGTCTGCGTCCTGGATTGCCGCCAAGCTTGCGGCCCAATATTTGAGATTATTTGGTAGCAGAAGGTGATTATGGTCCCGTACGATCGCCAGCATGTGATGGAGGGCGTAGTAGGCATCCTTCTGACCGCCAGGCGGCTGCTTGACGCAGGGGAACATCGTATTGTGGGTGAACACGTGCCTACCGTACCTACGAGCTGGCCTCTTAAAGGTGCCTCCAGATGCGGCGTAGCCGGGGAGAGCATCATCAAGAACTTTCTTGATATTTGTGTAGTCTATCTTGGAGTCACGGTCCGGGTCGAAATACGTGGCCATGGAATATTTCGGGCTTAAGAGGATGAGTGTGCAATGTGTGTCACTGCACAGAACACGGAATATTAGAAACAAAAAGAACAATCGAAATCTAAGAAATCACATGTTACGGGGCGGTTAGGAGATGACTTACTCGGGAAAGTAAGGCACGAGGAAGATATCCTTATCTGGGTTTGCCAGAATGACGCCTTCAAGGTGTGAATTCGCGACTTGCCGGTCCCCAGCGCTGCCCAAGATCTTGGCACGCATGTAGAAGGGGTCGACTATCACAATGTCCGGGGTCTTGTCTCTAATGATCCGCATCTCCATACTCAGCGAAAACAGCCGAACGAAGGTGTAGTGCAGCGGATGAAGGTTAAACATAGCAAAGATGTCATCAAACCGCAGGACGATCGTACCCCCGACGGCGCTATCCACAAAGCCCTTGCCCTCTGGCACCTTGGCCACGAAAATCGGGTATGCCACATCATTCTCTCTGAGACGCCGCTTCTCCAAAGAAAGAACACTGTCATGCAGACTCCGCATAGCACCGGTTGCAGCATTGAGCATATTTGTCGGTAGCATCGCCCTACCCGCCACATGCACCCTCCTCAAGATATCCTTAGGTGAAGGTGGCCCGTCTTGAGCACGGATCGTACTCGGTGCCGGCTGGCTCGCACCGGCGCCCTTGTTAGTCTTTCGTTGCCATCCCTTCTTCCTGATCTGCTATAATGGGATCGAGTTCTACTCACAGACTGCCTTCTTGAGCGTGTTGGGGCTGATAATATTTCGCACCTCAGCTATCTGAGGCTCGGTGAAGGCGGCAGCTGGAGGCTTCTCCTGAGAACTGAACACCAGACGACGCCTGTTGCAATTGGGTTTCTCCGCCGTACCAGCTAGATCGCGGTCATCTTTTTTAGGGTTGGGTTCTTTAGAAGGAGGCCCGCAGAACTCGTCACCGTACCCATGTTCAGCAAAGTACTTATCGACGTTGGAAAATGTACCGCCGTCGTTGTCGTCGTCGTCCGGATCATGTGCCATAGGGATGCCCGGCATGTCCGGTAGCGCTGCGGCGTTCTTGCCATGGCTTGGCGCTGGCACGACTGGCGGTCTTGTCTGTGGGGTGGTGTCCCCCGCCCCCAAACGAATCTGGCTCTTCGGCCAAAGCAGGGGCCAGCTTACGCAGGCGCTGAGGGTCATCACATCATCTTCGTCGGCCCCAACAGGTCGAATCGGAGGTAACAACTCGTCGCAGCCTGGCAGCACCCGAACCAGTTCAACCCTATACAAGCTGGGTGGCACCAGATTACCGTGGAACAAGCGGTTGCGCGGTTGAACGATTCTGCCCTTGGCGACATCGACCAACTCGCCGCCCACGAAGTGCAGGAGACTGCAAGGAACGTCGGCGGCGCCCTGCGAAAACATGTAGGGCGTCAGGGATGCCCAGTCAAAGGCAAGGAGATGAAGTCATCGGCCGAGAGGCTTAGTTACCGTGATGCCGTCGAGCTCGGCTAATGTCGAGGCACCGCCAACGGCGGGCGTGCAACTGACGGAGGGGCCGCTTGCTGGCGAGGTGCCGACCGGCGTACACCCGGGTGCATTAAGCTCCAATGCCCGTGCCGGCGCCGGAGACACGAATACCGCCTCGGCCGGAGACACCAATGGCGCCGCCTGCGCGTTGTGCGAGTTGCTGGCCGTGAAGCTGGGAACCAGGGGAGGCCCCTGTTGGCCACCCGCAATCCACGTTGTTAGCCCCTAAATCAAGGTAGGCACTATGGCGGTGAGCGTCGTTACCAGTTGTTGTTGCACTTGCTCTTGGACAATCTCCGGAATCTGCGCCACTTGTGCCTTGAGTTCTTGAACCTCGCGCGACTGGCTTTCCGAGCTGGTCTTTTTCTCCTTTCGCCCACCAGCGGTATAGTATGACGACCATTTTGTGGACAAGCCTTTGCCGGCCACACGACTAGCTGACGACGGCTTACTGAGCTTATCCTTGCTTTTCATTACATTCAACGCCCTATTTAAAGGGGTGTAAAAAGGGGAGCTCTGAGACGACCCCACGCTACTGCTTTCAGCCTCCTGCGGAAGGAATGTGAACCATTTATAAATTTGGCTTCATTAATTAGAATGCAACCATATGGAGCTAATTACGCGGGGGTGTATTCCTTACCAGAACAAGCTCAAGCGCCCTGGTCTTCGGTCCGTGGTAAGCTCCTTTGTTACCGGGTCCTCCTTGTACCGGGCCCTGACAAAGTTCCTGGTCTGCTTGTCACGTAATTTCTCGAAGCGGGGCGGTAGGCCTTGCTCGGCACGCTCCGCGTCCTCCTTGTCCAATATAGCCTCCGCCACTCTGTAACCACCGGGACCGAGTTGGTGGACCCCTAAGTTCAACTCCCGCATTTCTTTCCCCACTGACTTGATTCGGAGGTTGCGCTGCTCTCGCACTTGATCTTGAACTCCTTGTAGTCATCTTCGCTCATCAAAGGATATTTCGCCTTGATCTTCTCATAACTATCACCTTTTTCAATCATTGCCTTCACCGTGCTTCTCCATGTAGACAGGGCCGTGCTCATCCTCGTGAGGGCGGCACTGTTCACTTTATTCCCTGAGAGGCGTGTGTTTGCAAACTCAGCGGGGAACTTGTATCGTTCGTGCAGCTTCGTGAAGAGGAGGCTGCGCAAATTCCCACGGTCCTTATGCCTTAGGTTCTCGGTGTTGATCGAGACGGTGCTCCGGAGAATGCACCCGAGCTTAACCGAGTACCCCTTGACTACTTGTTTGGGCGCCGTTGGATGCCCATCGGAGTTCACTTCAGTAAATTCCTCCTTGACGGTGCCGAGCACGCTCGGGCGCCGGTCCTTCCGTTGCCTCTTCGGTTGGCTGCCATCTGTGCGTGCGCTGCCATCATCAGTGGTGGCATCCTCGGCGGCACCATCAGTGGTGTCATCCCCGACGCCACTAGGGGTTGTGTAGTCAGGATCGGTGTCTTCCGCGGCGTCCTCATAGCGGTGAGGTTCTTCCTCCAGCTCCTGGGACAGCTCCCAGAATTGCTTGCCGCCCGAACCGCCGGCCTCATCGTTGTGGGCCATGTTTCTCTCTAAATAGGAAAAAAGTTTGGTCAAAAAGTTGGTTATTGTCAAGGAACAAGATCATGGTCTCATCATTTAGGGTTTGTCAACACCGAGAGGCATCCTAAAAGCTAAGCTTTTATCATTTAGGGTTTGTCGACGCCAAGGCACCCTAAAAGCCTAAGCTTTCATCATTTGGGCCTAATCACTTGGCTCTATTGCCACCTATGGTTTAATGCAGCAAGAATAAAGGGGCAATTGATTCTACTTAATTAAGTACTAAGATACCCCGGCCCATGCATTAGTCGCAAGTACCCCATATGTCCTATTTTTAGCAAAGTCATGCTAAAATTCACGAAAAATTTCAGCATGACCTTTGCTGAAAATAGGACATATGGAGTACCCGAATTTGCCGGAACGGAAGTTAATCGACATTCCGGCAAACTCAAGGGCCTCTCGGGGTACCTGCAAAATCATCACGACACGATGGTCGGAGACAAAACCCAGCAAACTAGCACCACAATGTGCCTCTACTTTCATATGGATGAAAAGGCCACAATGTGCCTCTACTAGCACCACAATCTTAGTTAACTTCTGGGGACATCAGAAAGTTAACATCCGCCTAATTATTATGAGGACTTCACTGCCACTGTTTACTCAAACTTAAGTTAGTAATTAAAAATATAAAATAGGATAACCCAGTGACAGGACTGTTGGTTGATGTCACAAAAAAGTTGCTAGTCTCAACATGTTCTACAGTTGTTAAAATTATCTTACTGTATTTAGAACAAACTAACACCACAGAGTCTACTAAGTCAGGTAGAAGCCATCATTCATTACAAATTTGAATATATGATATTCCAGAAAATAATCTGTCTACAAAATGAGATACATCCCGTTTGAACTACCAAAACTGTAACCAACGTTATTACCTAATTATGAAAAAAGTGCAGTACATATAAATTATTTCATCACTGAGAGGAGATAACCAAAAGTTTCCAAGCAATTTGATTAAGAAAATGGGATTTAGGCATCCAAATGCCACAAAAGACCAAATCACAATTTTAAACCAAGTTACACAAAGAAAATGCACCTAAGCACCAAGAGGAACTGTTACAACTCCATAAGGTATATCCAAGTCACTGCTGCTCATATTCAAAAAACCTAACTCCAATATACCCAGAAAGATTTTAAAACATTATATCTCCCTGCTGACACGAACTGAAAGCGTAACAAAAATACCATCTTCTTTTGTTGATGCGTTGGTGTTTCAGAGCAGAGGTAAGAAAACCGGAGACCATATATGTAGTTTCTAACATATGCAAGATTACTTAAAAATTGGAGAGCCATGTCGTTTCTACTGGACCTAAATAGAGCTAGCTGCTGGTGTTGAACAATAAACAACCACACCACACACTAAGACAAGTAACTGAAATGACTCTCTTTGTATTGTAGTAGAAGAAGAAACAAGAGAGAGATGCAAGATAGTAGTATATATAGGTGAGTCAACCTATTATTCTAGGCAGCTGCCTTGCTGGTGATTCGGTGTCGTCGCAACTGGATCCCTCCCGCTCGACCTGTGATCTTCTACAAGGAAAAAGTAGCAGCTTAGTCAACCACCATATAATTATACAAGGAAAAAATGTTACTTGGCACAAGTGTAAACGAGAAGCTTGAGGTAGCAGCAGATTGAAGTGATAAAGTGCAAAGGAGAAGCTTGAGCGAGTAAACAATTTCTGAATGTTATAAAGTGGGGAAAGTAAAATAAAATTCATGACTAGTCATGGCAGTAGAAAAGAGATGAGATTTCACAAAACCAAAGCCAAGCATTGTCCAGAATGTCAAATTTTCAGTCAGTCCTTTGCTAAAAGAGATGATCCGTCCAAGAAATTTAATACTAGATGCATGCAGTCTGTTGAGGATCTTTTAGTGAATGACTAACAACAAGTAGCCGAGGTTGCCCAAGAAAGATTAGATTCAGAAGTGCTGGCTGCTGCTAGTGAATGGAGCTGACAGTTTTACAGTGTCAATTGACAGTAAGTAGAGTGAGATGATCAAACGTTTGTGCTGAATAGAAGTGGCAGTGTAATGTTAACTAAATACAGTTGGCAGTGTATAGAGTGTTAATTGACAGTGGCTTGTCCTGGATATAACTCATTTTCTAGGTTTACCTTGGGTAGATAGCCCATGAATGCGGAACAGATACTTACATTCATGCCGTGAGATAAACTTATTTTCAGGTATAAACCATGGACAATTACCCGATGATAAAGTGCATTTTTCTTCAGTGTATGTCCAGTGCATTTTTCTTCTTCTTTCGTTGAGTAGCATAAATTAGACATATCATTGTGTAAGATGCAGGAGTACTTCTTATACTCTGTGGCATTGCCATACTTAACCAAGAGTCCCCATTTCTTATATTCTGTGAGATGCAGTCATCTTTTACTCCAGTTCTTATAGTATTTTGGAGTACATTGCCTGTTATGCTGCTTGCAAGGTTAGCATAGGTTCAGAAATGGGGACTAAAAAACAATGATTTAATTCTCCAATTCAATTTTCTTTTTCAAGTTTAAATTTGAATTTCAACAGTAGTGATTTTACACCCAGTTCAACAGTGATTTTACCTCGATTTCAACGGTAATTTCAGCAGCAGAGTCGGGGGCGGGGACTAAAAAAATCTTAACCCTAATAGCATAGTGGAGCGCGTGGAAGACAAGGTGGGGCGGCGGGTAGACGGGCACCTTGGCATGCAGGCGCTCGAGGGCGACGAACTGGCGCTCGAGGGCGGCGGGTAGACGGGCACCTCCCCGGAGAGCGCCTCCAGCCACGTCTCCTCCACGAGCAGCTACGGACTCGGCGAGGGAGAGGTTGCGGCGCACGCAGGCGAGGGCGAGGTTGGTGTCGGCCCTGCGGCGCTGCTCCGGCGAGAGTGGGGTGGGGTCGGAGGGGAGGAAGGGGAGGATGGGGAGAGGGAGGCAGCGGGGGCGCGGATTGGGAGCGGACGAAGAGGAACTGGCGCGAGGGAGAGGGACGAAGGGGAACTAGCGAGGGAGAGGGAGGAATTAGCTATAGGGGGGAACTTACTAATGGCGCACCCCGAAGCGGTGCGCCATTAGAACGTTTTTTTATATAGTAATGGCGCACCCACGATCGGTGCGCCATTAGTAAACTTTTTTTTATATAGCAATGGCGCACCAGCCAGAGGTGCGCCATTAGTAATCTTTTTCTTTATTATTTTTTGTTGCATCTAATAATTTTTTAGAAAATGAATATGAATATGAAACAGTAATAATTTTTTATAAAAACAGTAATAATTTTTTTTAAATATAATCAAATTTGTTATTTGAAAATATTTATGAATA